>NC_016135.3:4710000-4947500 GCF_000005505.3 Brachypodium distachyon
ATGCACGAGAGCGTAGAGATCCCTCGTTGTCCGGATCCGGTGCGTGTTCAACTTCTCACGCATCTTCGGGTCACGGACGTTGATGGTGTAAGTGTTGATGATGGCGGCCGCTTCCGCCTCTGGGATGGAGTAGGAGATGTTGGAGAACCTGTTTGTGAAGTCCCGCAACGTCTCCCCCGGCTTCTGCACTACCGTGTGCAGCTCCGCATGGTTCCCGGGCGCTTGTAGCCACCCTGGAATGCGTTCAAGAACTGCTCGCGCAGGTCAGCCTAGGATGCGATGGACCCGGCGGGCAGGTTGAGGAACCAGGTTCTCGTTGATGCTTCTAGGATCATCGGGAGCCAGTTGGCCCTGACCTTGTCATCGGCACCGATAGCGTGCATGCCCAACGTGTAGGTCAGGAGGAAGTCCTTGGGATTCATGGTCCCGTCGTACGTCCCGAGCGCTGGCGCCTGAAACTTGCGGGGCCAAGTCACCCGACGCAGCTCGCGAGAGAACGCGGCGCAGCTGTCAGCGGCGCCCATGGGAGCGTCTTCCTGCTCCTTTGGACGCTGGCGCTTCACCTCGCGCCGGCGCCGGCACTATAGGCGTGGGCGGAGATCCTCTTGCTGGTGGGCGTTCAGGACGCCCCGCGGGTCACCTGGCGTGACGGTCGGCGACAAGTCCGAGTAGTCCTCGGGATCCTCGTCACCTCGTCCTCCCGATGGTGGAGGATGCTCTCCATGCCCCGAGACGCGGGACGCGTCTCCACGTCCCGGGTTCTGCCCTCAGCCTGAACCGGCCGGGCCGCCCTCATCTTGCGGCTGTTGGGCAGCGAGCGCGAGGAGTGCATCCAGCTCCGCGCTCCATGCGTTGTGCGCTGGCGTGCCTTGCGGCGGCTCGTAGCGCACCATGACACACGCGCAGCAATGATGGCTTCCGCCGAGGTTTGGGCAGGGGGCTGCCGGTTCTCCGACCGGTTGCCGTCCGCCCGGTCGCCTGGTGCCCTCAGATGTGAGGGCCGAGATTCCGTTGGCATCTCATGTGATGCGTTGTGGTCATGGCGCAGCTGTCGCTGCGCGTCCTCAGCCCGCGAGTGAGCTCGCTGGCTGGCACGTGGCGGTGGCAGCTGCAGTTGCTGCTGCTGGTGCTGCCGTTGAGGGGACCCCTGTTTCCCTTGGCCTTGCAACACACGTGCGGCGTCGTGGGATCGAGTGCGCATGGTTAGCGTGTCGCGCAAGTCGACCCGGGGCTCGTCTGCCTTCTTAGGTGGCATGGGGAGCTAGTCGTGGACGATTTCGCTGATGAAGGAGCCGACGAAGGAGCAATGACGAAGCCGATGACGAAGAAGACGACAACGCCAGCGGTCACCCGAAGTTCTCTGCACGCCCCCCTACCTGGCGTGCCAGATGTCGGAGCATGGAACTCCGGCACCGAGGATGTTGGACACCCCCTTTTTTGGTTTGGTGGAGGGCGAGGCGATTGGTCTGGCAATCGTCGACGTGACGAAAGACGCGAAGTGTCGACACGTGAGTTTACCCAGGTTCGGGCCACTCGGAGGTGTAACACCCCACGTCCTGCTTTGTGTTGTATTCATGAAATGTGTGTGTTCTTACAGGTTGCCCCGGGGGGTTCTCGGGTGAGCTACTTGTTCTCCAAAGAGATTTTGCTATGAACAGGAGCAATGCTCCTTGCTACTGATTGGGGTTCGAACCCTTTGACCGATGGCCTTGGTCCTTCTTTTATAGTCAAGGGATACCACAGGTGCCAATGCATGCAGCGTGACATTGCCACAAAACTATCCCTACTGTAGATCCACGCTGGGCTTCATGCAACGCCCAAGCCACTGTGCATTGCAGGCAAAACAGCTCCTAGGGTAGCCGCTCTAGACTTGTTGAGCAAGACTAGCCCTGCCGATGTGACTCCTGTTGGTGCATTAAATGCATTGCGCCCGCTGTGTGGTCTTGTCTCCACTGTTCCGTCAGCCCTACCTGCGACCCTTGAAGCCCCGGTACCCGAGAACGCCCTGGTACTGTTGCCTGGGAAGTTGCGGGGGGAGCGAATTGGTAGCTTCCCGGGTTCGCCCTTCCCGGGAAGCCGGCCTTGTGGGATCCCATCAGTTGCGACCCACGCGTCCCGTGCCAGTGGGGCCCCATGGGCCACTGGTATGACAGGAACAGTAGGTTTTGAGAGAGAAAAGTTCAGAATTTAGGAAAGGGAGATGAAGTTGAGAAGATTGAGGAATTGAGGAGGAAAGACTTGGAGTTTTTTACTCTAATACATCAAAAACACATATAGGAACATGAAAGAAACATGGATCTAACAAGAACAAACACAAATTGACAGATTAAACATAAGAACTACAAAAGTTGACAGGAACAGTAAAAACAGTAAACTTAGACTAAGAACAGCACGCAGATTAAGCTATTGGGACAACAAGCGAATGATCTAGTACATGGAACACATCACAAACATCACAGGGAACAAGTTTAACATGAACATGAACAAGTTTTACACGACAGAAATTCAGATCTGAGGCAAGGAACACATGTACTTTTTAACAGAAACAGGGAAAGAGGAGATGAAGTTGAGTTGGATTACAGTGCCTTGCAGAGAGAGAATCAGCAGAGATAAGGGGTATGGGAGAGATTTGTGGTCTAGAACTCTAAGAACGAGAGGAGAGGAAAGGGCAGAAGGAGATGGCAGCCATGAAAAGCAAACTAGAAGCTTCAGATCTCACCAGCCATTCCCAGGGCTGGTCTGGTTTGAACTGTGGGGAGGCAGGGATGGATGGATTCGAAGGAGGGGTGCTGCATTGCTTTTATACTCCCTCCTGGCTCTCTCCTGTGGTGCATGAACATGTCAACATCATCTTTAAGCATTTGCAAAAAGCTCCCTTGCTTTCCTTCCTTGTTGCATGGGAAGATCCCACCTTTTTCTGACCTTTTGCATTTGAGGGCAGCTTCTACTGCCTTCTTCTCTGCTTTTACGGTTTGCTGACCAAGCCTTTCTTCTTCTAATCCTTCACTTTTAGTCATTGTTGCATTGCCGATGAAGAGGGAGAGAATTCTTTGCAAAACCACACAGCAACAAGGGTCTTTTTCTTCACTTTTAGCTTGATGACTTGGCCTTCTTTTCTTCCGCTTTTTAGTTTCTTCTCCTTTGATCCTTGATACATGCTGATGGAGTAGAAAAGGTGCTTCTGCGCACCAAACTTGCATATAAATGTCAAGGTGCTGTAAAATGGCAGATTTGGGCATAATTGGTTCAAATATTTCAAATTCGAATTCAAATCTGCCAAAACTCAAACATGATCAGTACTAAATAAGTTTGAAAATTGTGTAAAGTGAGTACTGATCAGCTGTACACACAAAATGAACGTTTGTCGCTACTTAGAAGCTTAACAGATCACAGATTTTCCTTGGTTCTTTGCATGCTCCCCTATATTTGTTCTTCGCTTGTGCTTTCAGTCCAGCACTCTCGTGCCACATCCATATCAATGTTGCACTCCTTGAGGAGCTGTGCCGTGGCTTCTGCGCAAACAAATTTAATGGTCAGAAGCATGCCATTCCTGCCTTCCACTTCGTGATCTAGTACTCCCTGTCGGTTCAGAGCATCCAACGATTCCAACTATTCAATCATTGTCGTCCAAGCACGTCTGATGTTGCTGCTTACTGATTTTATCTTCTGCAGTACATCTGAGGTTTGCATGATGTAATTCCCTTAGGGCTAGTTCTTTTTGGCTTCCTGGACTGGCTTGTCTGAGAAGCTGTCCTCCCCCAGCTTCCTGTAGAAGCCGCCACCTAAATTTGATTAGACTACCAAACTAGTTTGGTTTAAACTACTTCGGAAACCTAGCTAAATCTAAGATGGGCTTCTCCAGGAAGCTAGGTGAGAGCAGCTTCTAGGAGAAGCCAGTCCTAGAAGCCGAAGAGAACGCAACCTAGAAGTCCCCTTGTTGTACCAGTGGTCCACGGGGCTCCACTGGCATGGGACGCATGGATCGCAACTGACGAGATCCCGCTAGGCCGGCTTCCCGGGAGGGGCGAACCCGGGAAGCTGCCAGCTCGCTTCCCCGCAACTTGCCAGGCAATGGTACCGGGGCGCCTTCCGGGTACTGGAGCTTCGGGGGTTGCAGGTGGGGCCGGCGGAACAGTAGAGACAAGACCACAAAGCCGGCGCAGTGCATTAAATGCACCGACAAGTCTAGAGCAGTTACACTAAGAACTGTTTTGTTTACAATGTACAGTGGCCTGGGCGCTGCATAAAACCCAATGTAGAGTAGGTTTTGTGGCGATGACACGCGTGTAGATAACGTGTCACGTTTCATGCATCGGCACCTGTGGTATTGTAACATCCCAATTTTCCCCAAACTTTGCATCACGCATTTGCACTCATAAGCATCATGCCATTTATGCACCAAGAATTCAAAATTTAAAATCCTTTTTATTAAGCTTTTGCCCTTTAATCTTCTTTGCTACATTTTTGATAATTCTCAACCAATGGGGTTTTGTCAATAGAAAGGGGTTTAATGCAATAAGATAAGCTACCCCATAATTTTTGGAACTTATTTTGGAGTTGAAAAACTATTTTATTTTTAAATATTATTGTACTAGAGGCAACTATTTAAGCAAAACTATTCCTCTTTTGGAAGGAATCAAGTCCCAGATGCTTTAGCATTGAGCGATATGATTTTACAAATTTTCTGGAATTTATTTGGGGTCATTTGGAGTTCAAAATCAAAAGATAGAAGGGAAAAACAGAAGAAGAAAAAGAGAAAGAAAAAGAACAAAAAAAAACCGGACCGGCCCGGCCGAACCGGCCCAGTCACGCTCGTGAAGCCCAACCCATGAAACCAGCCCAGCAACGCGGCAGCCGCCACCCGCGCGCCCGCAGTCACTGACAGGTGGGGCCCACCTGTCAGTCGTCTTCAAGCTTCGTCCGGGAATCTAGCTAAGACCGTCTTCATTGCTCGTCTTCAATCCGAGATTTAGAGCACCCCATTAACCACCCCTCTCGCGTCACTATAAAGAGCCCCTCGCCCTCTCTCATTTCCCCCGCACCCCCTCGCTCAACCCCGCGCCCACGCCGTGCAATTTCTCGCCGGAGTTTTCCGCCACCGCTGCCGCCGTTTTGGAGTCACGGTCGTCTTCACGGTGAGCCCTGGTCCAAAAGCTCGAGTTCTTCTTCTTCCTCTCGTCCTTGCGCACGTTATGACGCATGCGGTTTCTTGATTGGTGCCTTGTAGAACCCGGAATGCTGCCCGTCGTCCTCGTCGGAGCTTCCGCGGTGCCGCCGTTGCTCGTCGTCATCCTAGGCAGCAGCCCCGGCCCCGTCTCGCCGTTCCGTGCGCGTCACCGTCTCCGTCTCGCCGCGCCGCCTTCGCCCACGTCTTCCTCGACACCGAAGATCATCGGAACGCCAACCGCCGCACCCGACCGAACCGCACCGCCGCCGGAGTCCCACCGCCGGAACCCTAGGGTGACCGGAGGTGAGCCCGACTCCCCATGACCGTTGGATCGCGGCCAACGGCCGAGATTAGATTCATTAAAATGAACCGGTACCAACGAATCACGTGTTGCCACGTGGCAGTGTTTAAAATGTAATTTTTATTCCCGGATGAATTAAATGGTAAAATTGAACGTAATCACTTAAATATTGATTTATAAATATTTTGGACGATTTATCCACTTTAAAAAAATGAATGCATGATTTAAACCGGCTTATTTTAATGTTTTCCAAGTTGCACCCCATGAACATGATCTTAACATTGCATCACGTAGATTTAAATCACCAAACGAGTTATTTGTGACATAAACAAATTTTAGATTGCATCATGTGCATGGCATCATGGCATTTTTCTTTTGATTGCTTGTATGTATTGGATGGTTGTTTATTGTCGCTATACGTTTCGATTGATAGATTTTACGGAGTGCGAACCCTGTCTTTGCGATGAGTGTGAGAACAACAACTTTGGACAAGGCAAGTTCATCTTGATCATGAATCACCTATCATCGCACTTATTTTTAATCTTATATGCATTAGCATTGTTTGTAGAATTGCACTAGGATTAAAGTATTATATCTATGCTAGCTATTGTTGTCCTAGTAGAGTAGATACTCCTCGTCATCATATCCCCACCAATAGCCATCAAATTAGTTTACGCTTAGCTGTGCTATGTAAATATACGTGGGAGGGAACCACTTTCACTCTAGAAATATCGTTGGTATAATTGTTATTTTGAAGTATGGTTAAAATCAACCCCTAATGAACCATCTTGGGTGGGCGGCTTTGAGTACTATGGATGTACGCGACGTCAGGTCCATTTCTATGGGGCCCTCTGATTCGTCTCTCTGTGGATTTGGGTGTGTCCATGGTCGTCTCTCCCGTGGATTCGGGAAGCGCCTACATCGCAAATGTGGAATGCCACCCGGGGTAACCAGAGGCTGAATTGGGTTCCTATTTAATTGCTTCCAGTACAACCACATGCTATATGGGCTCTGGCGAGAATAGAGTATGTTGTATGAACCTAGACCCGAGGAATTGTAATGATGTAGCCGTGTAGGTGGAGCGTGATTCTCTCGTGGTCTAGGGAATTACTTTTGAAAATCTCGTAATCGACGCCGTTGCTACTCTACCCTGAGGACAGCAAGGGATTAACCCGTCGGTTTCTTGTGGGAAATGTGTACAACCTCTCGAGAGTGTCAAAACTAAGTACTTAGCCGTGTCCCGACGAATTATGAGTAGCTGGATATGGAAACTAAGTAAGGTCTCACTCATTCAAATTGCCAAATAAAATGAATGGTTTAAACTTGGGTTAGGAGCATTGATGTGTCTACTCAATGTCCTTAGATTTAAATCGGAGCATCGGTGTGTCTACCCGATGTCCAATAGATTTATTATACTATAAAATTCAATTGTAGTAGGATAAAAATGATATGTTAATTGCTTCCACGCTAAAAGGCCTGATCTCCACATAGCCAATAATTGCATATATTTGTTAGGATCTGATATAATCCCCGGTGAACTTGCCAATACATTCAATGTATTGACCCTAGTGGCTGCAACCTTTAAATTGTTGCAGAGAATTCCGATGACGAGTAAGGTTACGTTGTTGGGTCACGAGCCTGCATTCCAACATGCGCTCTCTGTGGCGTTGAATTGGCTCTTTTTTTTTTCCTTCGCTTTCCGCTGCTGAACAATTTATGTTATTTTCAAATTCTAACCCGAGTGGTTATGCAAAGTTGTAAGTACTATAAAGTTCTGGATGATGACGTTGTAATAAAATTACTTGACCTTTATTTCTCGATATTACATCTTGAACTGTGTGTGCTAGTGAGTCGATCCAGGGACTAGCACTATAAGCACAGAGATCGAACCCTGTATGGGGGCGGTCGCTTCAGGTATCCCCTTGTCTATAAAAGGATGACCAATGGCATCGGTCAAAGGCTTCGAACCCTAGTCAGTAGAACCTAGCAGAGCACCCCTTCATAGCAGAATCCTTCAGAAGAACAAGTAGCTCACCCGAGAACCCCCCGGGGCAATCTGTAAGAACACACACATTTCGTGAATACCACTCTAAGCAGGACGTAGGGTGATACACCTCCGGGTGGCCCGAACCTGGGTAAATCTGAGTGCCGACACTTCGTGTCTTACGTCACGCCGGCGATCGCCGGAGCGCTCGCCTCGCCCCTCACCAAACAACAAAGGGGGTGCCCAGCATCCCCGGTGCCGGAGACCCGTGCTCCGACATCTGGCACGCCAGGTAGGGTGGCGTGCAGAGAACTTCGGGTGACCGCCGGCATCATCGGCTTCTTCACCGACGACATCATCTACGCTAGCTCGCCATGCCGCCCAAGAAGGCAGACGAGTCCCGGGTCGACTTGCGCGACACGCTGGCCATGCGCACTCGATCCCATGACGCCGCGCGCGCGTCGCAAGATCAAGGGGACCAGGGGTCCCCTCAACGTCAACAACAGCAGCAGCAACTGCAGCCACCACCGCCACCTCCTCGGGCGTCGATGGACAACCGTCCGAGGAGGCCTGCGGCCCCTAGAGCTGGAGCCAGCCGCACGGGCAACCTCAACGTCGCACGTGCCAGCCAGCGAGCTCACTCGCGGGCTGAGGACACGCAACGACTGCTGCG
The DNA here is from genome assembly GCF_000005505.3 of Brachypodium distachyon. Classification (NCBI taxonomy): domain Eukaryota; kingdom Viridiplantae; phylum Streptophyta; class Magnoliopsida; order Poales; family Poaceae; genus Brachypodium; species Brachypodium distachyon. The sequence continues at coordinate 4,718,126 of NC_016135.3, forward strand.
TCATGACCACACTGCGTCGCGTTCGACGGCAACGGAGTCTCGGCCCTCTCACCCGAGGGCACCGGGTGACCGGGCGGACGGCAGCAGGTCGGAGAACCGGCAGCCTCCCGCCCAGACCCTGGCGGAAGCCATCATTGCCGCGCGTGTCATGGTGCGGTACGAACCACCACAAGGCATGTCAGCGTACGACGTGTGGAGTGCGGAGCTGGACGCGCTCCTCACACTCGCTGCCCAAGAACCGCAAGGTGAGGGCGGCCCGGGCGGTTCGGGCCGGGGACAGAACCCGGGACGTGGAGACGCGCCCCCCGTCTCGGGTCATGGAGAGCATCCCCCACCTTTGGGAGGACAAGGTGACGAGGATCCCGAGGACTACTCGGACTCGTCACCGACCGTCACGCCAAGTGACGCGCGGGGCGTCCTGAACGCCCGCCAAAGGAAGAACTCCGCAAGTTCTTGCAGCGCCGACGCCGGTGCGAAATGGAGTGCCTGCGCCCAGAGGAGCAGGAAGACGCTCCCATGGGCGCCGATGACGGCTGCGCCGCGTTCTCACGCGAGCTGCACCGGTTGACATGGCCTCGCAAGTTCCGGGCGCCAGCGCTCGGGACGTACGACGGGACCGTGAATCCCAAGGACTTCCTCCTGACCTACACGTTGGGCATGCAGGCTATCGGTGCCCACGACAAGGTCAGGGCCAACTGGTTCCCGATTGTCGTGAAGGGATCAGCGAGGACCTGGTTACTCAACCTGCCACCGGGTCCATTGCGTCCTGGGCTGACCTGCGCGAGCAGTTTGTGAACGCGTTCCAGGGTGGCTACAAGCACTCGGGAACCATGGCGGAGCTGCACACGGTAGTGCAGAAGCTGGGAGAGACGTTGCGGGACTTCACCAACAGGTTCTCCAACATCTCCTACTCCATCCCAGAGGCAGAAGCGGCCGCCATCATCAACACTTACGGCATCAACGTCCATGACTCGAAGATGCATGAGAAGCTGAACACGCACCGGATCCAGAGTACTAGGGACCTCTACGCTCTCGCGCACAAGGGTGCGACGGGTGAGGAAGGGCGCCAAGTGCCTGAGGTTGCCACCAAAGTGGCGGCGAACCCACCCGAGGGCTCCGGGAAGAAGGGCTCCGGGAAACGCGGCGGGCAGCAAGTGCGTGCCGTGGAACCAAGGGCTTCCCAGAGGCCCACCAAGAAGGGGGCATCAGCGGGAGCATCGGGTAGCAAGCAGGCGGCGGCCGCGCGCTGCCCCATCCACACGAACGCCACCCACGACTGCTGTACTCTCCAGACCATCAAGGAGTAACACGAGCAGCGCCACGAGGAATGCCGTGCTGCCGGGGCCTGCTTCAACAGCGGAGATATCGGGCATCTCTCCCGAGACTGCCCGAACAACCCCTGCAACAGAGCGGGCCGGGGCGCGTCCAGCAGTGGCGACAAGGGAGAACCCCTTAGGGGTCGCGGTCAAGCCCGCGGCGGCAAGGACCGGCCTCCCTGGGGATGCGACAAGCCTCGTGCCGAGCAGCGTGAGGACGACTGCAGTGACGACACCGACGAGCCGGCTTCCAGGAGCCCCGCGACGTCGCCTGCATCCACGGGGGAGCATACGCTCTCACGTCTCACGCCGTCGTGAAGCGGCTCACTCGTGAGGTTTGCGCCCTCTTTCCCAGCATGGAGGCGCAACAGCCGTTGAGGTGGTCGCACGTACCGATCACCTTCAACTCGGACGATCATCCGATTCACCCCTTGGGATCAGGGGTACTGCCTGTCGTGGTGTCACCAATCATAAATATTGTGACGGTGACCAAGGTTCTAGTGGACAACGGGGCGAGCCTTAACCTCCTGTCCGCCAAGTTGGTGGAGAAGCTTCTGCTTCCTCTGGAGCAGATGAAGCCACCGACTCGTTCCGGGGGATCAACCTCGGAGTGGTGCAGCCCATGGGGCGAATCATGCTCCCGGCAAGCACAGGAACGCAAGGACTTCATCCAGCAAGAAGTGGAGAAGCTCAAGAATGCTGGGGCAATCAGGGAAGTGTTGTACCCTACTTGGTTAGCAAATTCTGTTGTAGTCCCTAAGACTAGGAATAAATTGCGCATGTGTGTAGATTTTACTGATCTCAATCGTGCATGTCCTAAGGACCCCTTTCCTGTACCCCGGATCGATCAAAGAGTAGATTCCACAGCAGGTTGTGAGTCTTTATGCTTTCTGGATGCCTTCTCCGGCTACCATCAGATTAAGATGCCGGTCGAAGATGAGGAGAAAACAGCGTTTATCACTCCGGTTGGCTGCTACTGTTATACATGCATGCCTTTCGGGATGAAGAATGCGGGCTCGACATTTCAGCATGCTCTGTGCGAGTGTCCGGGACCCCAGCTAGGCCGGAATATCAAGGCCTACATGGACGATATCGTTGTCAAGTCGTGGCGCAGGGACTCGCTCGTCGACGACCTGCAGGAGACATTCGATAATCTCCGCAGGATCAAGCTCAAGCTTAACCCCGAGAAGTGCACATTCGGCGTGGACTCGGGGCACTTGTTGGGCTTCTTGGTATCTCACCGGGGAATCGAAGCCAATTCACAGAAGATCGAGGCGATCGAGAAGATGGAGGCACCCCGCAAGGTCAGAGACGTCCAGTGCCACAACGGTTGCGTTGCGGCGCTCGGGCGTTTGATCTAGGTTGGGCAAGCGAGCCCTGCCTTTGTTCAAGGTAATGAAGAAGAAGGGCCCAATCAATTGGACCCCCGAGGCAGAAGCGGCGTTCCAGGACTTGAAGCGGTACCTGAAGTCGCCGCCAATCCTCGTCGCCCCCAAGCCAGGCGAGCCATTGCTGCTCTACCTGGCAGCAGCAACCAGGTAGTGAGCTCCGTGCTCGTTGCCGAGAAGGAAGAACAAGTCCCGGGGGCTAAGACAGGGGGGCCGGGGGCTCGAGGATATCCATCGAGGCACATGTTCGCACCATGTGGCCTCCAGGGCGCTAGCCGGAAAAGCATTCCGGCACGGCTTCTACTGGCCAACAGCCTTAGCCGATGCCGAGCAACTAGTCAAGACCTATGAAGCATTCCTGTTTCACGCCAAGAAGAGCAACCAGCCAGTGCAAGCCCTGCAAGTCATCCCATCCTGGTGGTCGTTCGCGGTCTGGGGCTGGACATCGTCGGAAAGTTGCCAAGAGCTGTTGGCGGCTACGAGTACCTCCTTGGGGCCATCGACAAGTTCTCGAAGTGGGTCGAGGTGGAGCCTGTCCGAGCTGTCACAGCACAGGCGGCCATCAAGTTCTTCAAAGGCATTGTGTGCCTGTTTGGTGTGCCTCCCATCACTGATAATGGCATGCAATTCAGTAGTGCGATGTTCCAAGCATACTGCGAGGACATGGGCACTAAGATTCACTTTGCCTCTTATCGCTCATCCGAGGAGCAACGGGCAAGTGGAACGCGCCAACGCAGAGGTACTATGGGGGCTCAAGACGAGAACCTTTTACAAGCTCAAGGGCCACGGGAAACACTGGGTTGAAGAACTCAGGCCCGTGTTGTGGTCAATGCGGACCACACCAAGTCAGGCGACGGGCCAAACTCCGTTTGCCCTCGTCTACGGGGCAGAAGCTGTGCTGCCCCTCAAGCACAAGCATGGGTCACCTCGGGTACGCGCGTACGGTGACAAGAGCCAACACGCGTAGAGGATTGACGACATTAGCTTCATCGAGGAGATTCGATGCCGAGCTGCTGTGCGAGCTGCAAGCTACCAGCAGGGGCTCCGTCGTTATCACGACAGGAGAGTCCGTCCCCGGGGGCTCGAGGTTAGAGACCTCGTCCTACGCCGGATACAAGGAATGAAGGCTGAGAACAAGTTGACTCCAAACTGAGAAGGCCCTTTCCGGGTAGTGCAGGTGACCAGACCGGGGGCTGTCCGGCTGGAAACCGAAGAAGGCTTGCCAGTGCCTAATAGTTGGAACATTGAGCACCTGCGCAAGTTCTACCCGTGAAACGGTGGTGCCTTACACACGGGTGACGCTGCAGCAGCGTACCTCTTTAACCTAGTGGAACCGGGCAAGGCCCGATTGTTATCCGCTAGCACCAAGTTGAATAAAGATAAGTGTTGTTTTAGTAAATATTGTGCTTTATTGTTAATGTGTGCTTCTGTCTCCTGCTCTAGGTGCACAGAATTGTCTCTTCATCCTTGGCTGTGAGCAGGGGGCTGCCGTAACCCCGAAAACCAAGCTGATTCCCGAGTCGCCCCGGAACGAGGCCCAGCAGTTGGTGAACCCATTCACAACGTGGTACGTGCCTGCACGGCACCATGGAATAAAAAAGATGCTCACACCCAAGTCTGAGGTCGACTCATCTGTGCCCGGGGGCTGGGAGGTAGGAGGTTATCCAATTAGTGTTGTCTTTTTTCGTGCATTTCAAAAAAATTTCTGTGTACCATGGGCACTGCAAGGATCTAACATGCGGGATAAAGGCAGGGACGAAGGCTCACTGTGACGCTCGTGGAGCAGTCACGGGTGTCGTCGTCTTGCAGGTAAGTTGTACACACATGGCAATTACTTCGAGGCTTGATGCAGGAGTCTGAGATAGGGCCAGTGCCTCCATGCGTCAACCGGCGGTTCCGCGCATGTGGCGGCAAGGGCAGCACTCTGGCTATTTAAAGACCGGAGCAAGCGCAACACCAGCAATGGGCAAGAAAGCAAGTGATGTCGCAGAGAGGCGATGTTGGTGCATTCCTCTGCGCTTGTCGCTGACGGTGTTCCCACCATCGCGGCCCTGCCACATCGATTAGAGGAGGACACCAGAGATGGAGACGCAAGGGATGAGAGGCGTCGCGAAGACGCAGTGGGGGTGCATGCCTCCGCACATGCCGCTGGAGGGTGCACTGCCACCGCGTCCTTGCCACGGCTCTCAACAAGGTGCTCCAAGAGCAGAGGGAATGGAAAGCTAAGTAATTTGTTTCGAGTCCTTAGTTCTTCCTTTAGTCACACTGGTTTGCCGAGGTAAGCTCAGTCCTCGTGTAGCTAGAGTGTAGGAAGGACGCTTGCGGGGGAGGACACCCCCCACACGTGGCTCGCGGGTCCGTCCCGGAGGCATGCGTGCTGGGGTAGTTGACTTGCAGGCGGAGTGGCTGGCCGCTGCTGTTTGGCCCTAGGTTGGCACCGCGGGTCTGTCCTGGGTCCCTAGTCTGGCCAAGCACACAGTTGGCAAGTCCCCGGATACACAAGGTTAAAGCACGGGAAAGACATAGCCCCTCCCCGGCAAGCTAGTCATAGGCGGAAAAGCAAGTAAATTGACATTGGATAAAGTAAAATTCAACAAGCGAGTTCACGGTAAGCATTCAAAGTGACAAAGGGTTAACACAAAGTAAGGCGCCAGTTACAGGGGTATAAACAAAAAACGGAAAAGATGAAAAATACAAGGAACGACTACGCGGGGGGTGCTTCTGCGGCGGCAGACTCGGCGGCGGGCATCTCCTCGGCGGTGGCCTCCTCCTCACCGTCACCGGCACTAGCTTGCCTCGTCATCCGCACGACCATTTCATCGACGAAGCGACTGACGGTGTTGGCGTGCTCCTCCTTGTTCTCCTCCGGCGACCAGTCGTTGAAGATGGTCTCGAAGGGGAACTTTGGGTAGGCCTCGTGGACCCTCGGCAGGATGGCGTTGGCAACCTGAGACGCGGCGACACTCACTTGCCGGTCCCCGAAGCTACAGATGCAGTCCTCCACGGCTGTCAGCCTTCCCACGAATTCCGCGAAGAAGGGGATGAGGGTGCGGACATTGCTGTCGTCGATGGTAGCTGGGGGTACCCCCAGCTTCGACAGCGACTCGTTACCCACCTCCACCAACCTGCGGAGTAGGGCCGTGCTTTCTTGGCGCTGGCTCCCAAGCTTCGTGTGGTTGCGGCGGGCGAGCTCGGTCTCAGCTGTCTGGCTCCTGAGCTCATCCTTCAGCTTGGAGATCTTCGACGCCTTCTCCGAGTTCTCCTCGTCGAGCTGTCGGAGATCATTCCTCGTGACGTCCAGCTTGCCCTTGAGGGCCGCGTTGGCATTAGTCGTGGCCTTGAACTGCTCCTGGAACTCGCATTCCTGGGTTTGGAGCTGCTCTTGCAACTCCTTCTCCTGGGACGTGGCTCGTATCGTTCCAGCCTGGGGTGCCGTGGCCTGCTCCCCGAGTTGCTGACGCAACTGCTGGATCTCGGAGGAGTAGCTGGAGATGAGCCCGCTCTTCTCATCAAGGTGCTCCTGGAAGCCCCTTAGTGCTTCCTGGTGCCCCCCCTCGTCACGAAGACGTGCCGCCTCCAGCGATTCGAGCACTTGTTGGTAATCCACGTGCAGCTCCTGTAGCTGGCGTTGGATGTGCGCTTCCGGGACCAAGGGCTCGAATGCCTCGGCCCGGGCTTGCTGCGCCACCCGGATCTCCTCCTGGAGGCGCGCCAACTCCTGCCGACGCTCCTCAACCTCCTCCCGCGCGCCGTCCAGCCGGCCCTGGGCTGTCGAGAGCTGTTGGTGTGTAATATCCCAATTTCCAAAACCCTTCATATGCATTGCATATCATGAGCATCATGTCACCCTTGCATTCGATCACTTTCAAAACCCAAGATTTTGCCCAGAAAAGAAAACCCTTTTGCTCAAATGCCTTTATTTGATTTTGGTCGTTGATCTTGCTTTTGAGTATTTGCATTTTAACCCATGAAAGTATTGTGGTAAAAAGGGATTTAATGCATATATAGAGCTATCCTAAATATTTTTACTATGCACTAGATGTTTTATTAGATGCATCAGGAATATTACTCGTACTTCTATGCTAGCCATAAATCCCAGGTAGTATAGTTTACCCTCGCCATTATCTTGCTACCAGAATTGCCATCGATTGTAGTTGAATGCTAGGCTATGGTAGTATCGTGGGGGAAATAACTACATTATGATATTGTTATGCCTTTGGCGATATGAAATGTTTTGTTAGAAATAAGGCAAAACAATTAATTTAATGAACCGTCCTGGGTGGGCAGCTTTGAAGATTTTGAGAATTAGCGGCGTCAGGTCCATTTCTATGGGTCCATCTGAGTCGAGTTCCTGTGGATTCAGGAATGGATCGTCCATGGACGTCTCTTCCGTGGATTCGGGGAGCGCCTACGTTGCAAATGTGGAATGCCACCTGGGGTAACCGAGACTGGACTAGTTTCCTATTTAGAAGCTTCTAGTACAACCACAATGCTATATGGGCTCTGGCGAGACAAGAGTAAGTTGTATGAACCTAAACCCGAAGAATTGTACTGAGGTAGCCGTGTAGGGGGAGCGTGATTCTCTCGTGGTTTAGGGAATTACCTCTGAAAATCTCGTAATCGATGCCGTTGCTACTCTACCCTGAGGACAGCAAGGGATTAACACGTCGGTTTCTTGTGGGGAATGTGTACAAACTCTCGAGAGCGTCAAAACTAAGTACTTAGCCGTGTCCCCGGCAACGGACAATTTGAGCGACTAGATGTGGAGCTGTAAGGAAAGTCTCACTCATTCTAACTTCTTAAATAAAATGAATGGTTGAACAGGGTAGGGGCACTTGATGAATCCACTTCAAAGTGCTCTAGGATAATAGGAGCATGGGTGTGTCTACCCCGTGTCCAATAGTGATAAAATTCTATTTGATTAAAAGATAGGATTCAATAACTAAGCTTTTATGCAAATAGCCTTGTACCCCACTTTGCCACATTATGCATATACTTGGTAGGCTCTGGTATAACTCCTAGTGAATCTTGCCAATACATTCAATGTATTGACCCTAGTGGCTGCATCGTCTAATGATGCAGGAAGCTCCGACGACGAGTAAGACGTGCGTTCTGCATGTTTGGGTTACGGGCTTACATTCCAACACGATCTCACCGTGGTGTTGATGTGCCCTTGTATCTTCCGTTTTCCGCTGCTAAACAGTTGTTTTATTTCCAGCTAACCCGTGAGGTTATGCGAGTTGTAAGTACCCTTTTATATTCTGGATGATACGTGGTAATATTGAGACCTTTGTTCTATGGTATTACATCTTGAAACTGTGTGTGCTAGTGAGTCTATCCAGGGACTAGCACTAAAGCACAGAGATCGAACCCTTGTAAGGGGGCGGTCGCTTCAGATGGTATCAGAGCATTGTGTTGCCTGTAGGAACGTGACCCTAGCATGGATTAGACTCAAAGAGACCATAGGATTGTTCTATGCATTTCATACCACTCTAAATTTGCATATTGAGATACATGCATATTCATATACACTTACAATCATATCAAGGTCCAATGCATATGTACTACTTGTATTTTATTTCATCCACTTGCATCCTCAGATTTTATATGCATTTATATATACACCTCATACTACAAATGTCATGTTTTCCACTATTAAAGCATACGTCATGTTTGCATAACATACACCTTATATTATCATCATTACAGTTATGCATCCACCTATTTGATCATGTGACTAATTCTTTTCCCCCACCATCAATCTTGTAGATGAATGGACCACCAAATTTCGGAGATGAGCCACCTTTCACACACGTCCATTACCCGACAATTGACGACGACATCCCGTTTGGGAGACAGCTTGCTACTTTGTGCACGACACTGCACCTGGCAGCACCTTGTTTCCGAGGACGTGCTGAGCCGGTGGGATCTCAGGGAGGTGCACGCCGCTGGGAGATCGACACGGAGATCAAAGGACGGACTGTTGTTCCATTGACGCCCGACATCACCTACTCCGTGCGCTACCCCGACTTCATGCTGGGACTCCAGTTCGCCATGCAACATGCGATAGCTCGTGTGTGCGAGGCGTACCATGATGAACTGCCTCCGGACTCTGTCTTCCGTAGCCAGCGGAAGCCCGGCAAAGGGGGAGTTGTCGCCGGTGATCCCCCTGAGCCATGTTCGGATTTGCTCCATCGTCAGCCCGCGAGTAGGTCCAGAACGGGTGGGTTCGGTGCTGCAGCGGAGCGATGCGCCTCGCGATGAAGTTCCGGGCCACGTCCAGATCCATGAGCCCCGCATGCCGGAGCGCCACAATCTTGTCACAGATCGGCGCGAGCTCGGCATCCCTGGCGTCACGGTCCTGCCAGTCGCGAGACTTCTTTGGCAGCACGGTGGGCTTGGTGTAGGCCTCAGCGTGCTCCTCGATGTGGAGCCAGCACCAGTCCGCGCGCCACTCCATCTCGATCTTCCGGTCCTCCGTGACGATGAACTCCGATTTGAGCCCGTCTCGGAACCGGAAGAAGACCCCGGAAGACATCGCCTCGCCCTTCTCGACGCGAGGGTAGTAGTAGTGGCGGAATAACGCCACTGATGGCATCACCCCCACGAACGCCTCGCAGAGGTATTGGAAGACGGCAAGCTTGAAGGAGGTGGGGTGAATTTGCGCCAGCTGAAGACGGTAGGCGGAGAGGATGGCATGGAGGAAGTGGGAGTGCGGCGGCACAAACCCGGAGAGGATAAACCGCACGAACACCCGGTAGTAGTGCACGCCGGGGTCCGACCCGACGGGCAAAATGCGCGTCGGGCCGTGCTCGTTGCGCTTGGTGGCCACCACCAAGCGCATCTTCTAGCACCTGCGTTTTGGAGCCCGAAAGGCATTGTTGTGTAACAGAAAACTCCGTATGGAGTGACAAATGCTGTCTTCTCCTCGTCTTCGACCTTGAGTCGAATCTGGTTGTAACCTGAGTAGGCGTTTAAAAAGGACAATCGTTCACAGCCGGCGGTTGAGTCGACGATCTGGTCGATCCGCGGCAAAGGGAAGTGATCCTTTGGGTAGTGCTTATTAAGCGACATGAAGTCGACGCACATACACAGGATTGTGGTATTCTTCTTGGTGACAAGGACGGGGTTTGCTACCCAGGTCGCTTGTTTTATCTCCCTGATGAATTTAGTTCGAGGAGTCGTTTAACTTCTTCCCCAATGGCTTTACGCTTTTGTTCTGAGAAACGCCGCATGTGTTGTCGCACCGGCTTTCCGTTCTCGTCCACTTTAAGTGCGTGCTCGGCAAATTCCCTGCGAATTCCTGGCATGTCAGCTGGCACCCAGGAAAAGATTTCCCAGCGCTCACGGAGGAACTCGACGAGCGCGCTTTCCTATGCAGGAGGAAGGATTGTTGATATGATAGCGGTCTTGCTGGGGTCAGTCGGATGGACCTGAACCTCCTTAGTGTCCGCTTTCTTGTTGAACTCGAGCTGATGAGCCGATTTTTTGGCGACGGGTGATTGCTCTACACCAGTTGAAGCTTTTAGCTGCTAAAACTCTTCATGCCGTTGGGCCCTGGCATTTTAAGGACTCGAAGATTTTATGAAACTTCTTGTCGCAACTATCTGAGCGTGTGAAGTTCCTTGGAAGGGTGATCACGCCGTTGGGCCCTGCCATTTTAAGCTTGAGGTAAGCATAATACGGGGCCGCCATGAAGCAAGCCAACGCGACTCGACTCAGCACTACATGGTATTGTGAAGGCCAGTCGACCACTTCGAAGTTGAGCCTTTCACGCCGAAAATTGTCAGGTGAGCCGAATACCACGTCAAGGCTGATTCTTCCCAGCGGCGTGGCTACTTTGCCCGGGATGATGCCGTGGAAGGTTGTGTCCGTTGCAGGGAGCGTTGTCATGGAACGATTCATCCCTCGGAGGGTGTCAGCGTAAATAAGGCTGAGACCGCTTCCGCTGTCGACAAATACTTTGTTCATCATGTATCCGCCGATCTAGGCTTCGAGCACTAGAGTTGCGTGTCCAGGCCATGGGACTCTGGGAGGGTGATCCTCTCGAGCGAAATTGATTTCTGTTTCAGACCAATCAAGGTATTGTGGCACGGCTGGTGGCGTGGCCACGGCCATATGCACTTGTCGGGTTATTAACTTTTGAACCCGGTTTGTTGGTATGCCTTTCTGAATCATGCACACGTGACCTGCTGGGGCTGGATACGACTCGACAACAGTAGGTGCTGGTTCCGAAGAGTGGTTCACTACCTCGGCCAGGTTGGTCTGGAGCAGCGAGCCGATGAAGCTCCGATGGCCAGAGTCGCCGGAAGCTGAGCCGGTGGTAACATGGTGACTCCATTGCCAGGGTAATGGGGATAACCCATGTGTACGGCTGTTTGTTGTGCTCTAGCAAACTCGAGATGTAACTCCTTAAATCGCCTGCACTCCCTCAGAGGATGGCTAGGCTTAATGTTGCCTTGTTTGTCTTTGTAGACATGGAACGGACAAGGAGCCGCCAATTGCTGAGAGAGTGTAAGCTGGCCTCCCTTGTGTCGCCACTGAGGTTTAGGCCCGCGACGCCGATGCGGTCACCTTCTACTTGAGAAGTGGCTGCAACAAAATCGGGTGAGACCGGTTCCTCAAACGTGTAACCCTTGCGCTTCCTCCGTCTCTCGAAGGTGCGGTCTGTGGTACTGACTGGGGATTGACCACGTTCGTTGCGGACTGAGTCCTCCGCATCAGCCCATCGGTTGGCGATTTCCATCAGATAGCTGATGGTAGAAGGTCAAACGCGACCCAATTCTTCCTTGAGCTTGACTCGACGAAGACCTCGTTTAAATGCGTCTATGGCCCTTTCATCTGAGATTTCTTCGGAGGCATGCTTCGTGTTGGTCCATCGCTGGATATAGGAGCGGATAGACTCTGCTTCGCGTTGAATGCACGATCGAAGTTGTTAGAGAGATACCGGTCGCTTATACATGGCTTTGAAATTGCGCGTAAAAGCCTGTACCAGCTCGTCCCATGAAGTGACCTCGCCATCGCGTAGGCTGTTCAACCAGGTACAGCCAGACCCCTAAGCTGGAGTTGAAGGCACTACATGGCGGTGGTTCGAGTTCCGCCCTGGCATCGAATCCCGGTGAGGTAGTCCTGCAGCCAGGTCCTAGGCTCCTGCGTGCCATCGTATTTTGCCAAGTCAGCTGGCAGCTTCAAGTTTCTTGGCATCCTGGTTCAGCGAATCCGACGACTGAAACATGGTGCTCCACACGTTTCGTGATCTGATTCAGGAGAGTCGTCCCTATAGCCGGCTAGGTGGCTAATGACTCGACGAGGAGATTGACTCCTTCTCCGAGGGTTTGGCTCGTGTTCGTTTTGTCCCGAGACGGGCAGTCGATGTTCACGTTGAGGCTCGTCATCCGTATGAGGTGGAGCAGCCGGGTTTTGGTTGATGCAAGAAGCCCCTGCTTTAGCCAATCCATTTAGGATTTGCTTGCAAAAGCGCCAGCGCGGGTCATTGTCGGGCAGTGGGATTGATTGTAGATAAGTACTCACCGCACGGAGTGCCTCTTCAGTAATCCTGAGTGTTGCATCGTCTGTCGTCGCACGGGGCTCCGACACCGGGGATGCTTGGGCACCCCCTTTTAGGTTCGGTAGTGGGCTCCGGGGATCGCTCCGGCGATCGCCGGCGAGGCCAATGCGACGCGTAAGAATGCAATGAACATGAAACACTTTTTACCCAGGTTTGGGCCACCCGGAGGTGTAAAACCCTACGTCCTGCTTGTCTGAGCATATATTATCGAGAGACTGAGTGTTTACAAGTTGCCAAGGGAAGGGTCCCCGGGTGCTCTCTTTTTGGCTAAGTACTCCTTACTACTCTAGGCTAGTGCTAGTGCTTGACTATGAGTTGGTAGAACCCTTTGACCGTAGGCGGGGGTCCTACTTTTATAGCCAAGGGGATACAACAGGTGCCACGGTGCATGGATTAAAAGTGGCGAGCAGGGAGCTTGGGCAGCTCCTCCTCGGTGCGCTGGCATGCATGCATGAGTGCCAATCCCGCGGCTAGGGGCCTAAGGCCTAAAAACTAGCCCTGGGCAGCCACTGTTTGCCTGACTAGACGGATAACCCCCCCCCCCTCCTGTCGGGTCATTAAATGCGCCGTGCGTTTCACTCCTTGTCCTGACGGAACTGCACAATGGGCGCCTGCCGCGCACCCACGTGGCGTTGATGCTCTGTTCACTCGGCCCCGCCCTCGCGGCGAAAACTGGTGCCCGGGAACGCCTCCTCCCGGCAAGTGCCTTCCCGGGAGGTGCCCAGGTAGGATTATTCCCCGAAGCCCTGCTAGCCCTTCCGGGCTGGTAGCTTGCCAGGCAGCCTGCACGTTGCCGCCCGGGGTGAGATCCTTTCGGGAATCTAGCGATGCGACCCACGCGTCGTGCAGCGGTGCCACCCCTGTTGCCACCGGTGCGACAGTAGCCCTCGGGCGTGGGCCGGCAACGCCTGTTCCCGGGTGAACCATTCCCTGGTCTGTTGCCGGGCTACGCCCCAACCGACGCATGGGTCCCGACTCGTCACGGGCTGCATCTCTTCCCCTTCCAGTGACCCCGCCATTACGGCAGAGGACTGGGTGCGAGATTTTCGCCGTAACCTCCCCCTTAAACAGGGAAGTTAAGGCCACTTGCCGCATTATCCCCACGATATGTAGTTATCCCTGTGCTCCCGCCGTGTGCGGAAACGGCCGTTACCAAAAGGCGGAGTGTTATAAAGCTTCACGGCAGCGCTGAGGGGCAAACACTTAGCCTCCTAGCTTTCCAGCCTCCCACCTTTCCGCATCTCGCGCCCAAGAACTCTGCTAATCTCTCACCTCCGCTCCCATGCCCCCCCCCCCCCCGAACCCGGAAAGGGAAGGAGGCAAAGCCTTCAAAGAAGCGGAGAAAGAGCTGAAGAAGCAAGAGATGAAAACCACGCTTGCCTTCTTCCGGCCCGGGTACAACGGGGAGGCGCGGGAGAAGCTCCAGCACGCCGTCGCCTCCGACTTCAACGAGCACGGGAGGACCCTAATCCTCCCCGCCGGCGCAGAGGTCCAGTCCAATGACTTCTGGGTGTTTGCACACTTCATCCTCGCTGGGTTGGTGCCTCCATTCTCCCTGTTCCTCCACGCGCTCATGGAGTCGTACCAGCTGCGGGTGGCGCGGCTCCACTCCATGTCCCTCTACCTCCTCGTCATCTTCTCCTACCTCTGCGAGGGGTTCGTCGGAGTGATGCCTTCGGTGGCACTATTCCGACACTACTTCTACCCCCTCATCGAGAACAAGAAGGCAATGTCATCGGGAATAGTGTTCCGCGCCCGCGACCGGATGAAGTCGGAGTTCATCGTCCGGTCGGAGAAGAAGGTTGAGAAGGAGTGGCGCACGGACTGGTGCTGGGTCTAGGTAGACGAGCCCGACGAGCTCATCTTCCCGCCCACTGAGTTGCCGCAGAAGGTCCGGGGACAGGACACGCCTCCACCACGAGGGCGTGGACCGGGAATCTCTCCAGGTATGGGTGAAGGGATCTTCGGCGAGGACGTTCCCGCCACGGGGTTCCCGCCGGGGGTCATCTCCCTCCACGCCCGCGTTCCAGGGCTGACCGACATCATCGCCTCCTTCCCGCCCTGCAACGAGTGGGGGCTGATGGACGATTCCCCCACTCGGACCCCGCCTGCTCCTCTGCCGGCACCTCGCGGGAAGCAGGTGCTTGAGGAGAGCGGGGGTGAGTCGGAAATCAGCGGGCCCTCCCTTCCGTCCTCAGACGACGAGGCGGGCCAGCCTGCCGCGTCCCGGGTAATCGACCCCGTGGACGACGAAGGGGAGGACAGCGACGATGCGCCCCTGATTGTGCGCAGATCAAGGGCACATGCAGCGGCCGCAGCTATCTCCACGGTGGTGGCGGCGGCATCCGCCCCTGCGGTGGCTACCAGCTCCACGACGGCGGCCGCCTTGGGGGCGTCCGCCGGCACCTCAGCGGCGACCACCCCCACAGCGGTTGCTGGAGCCACGGCGGTGACTACCCCGGCAGCGACCGCGAGCGACCCGGCGGCGACTACTAGCTCCGCGACGGCGGCCGCCTTGGCGGCGTCCGCCGGCACCTCAGCGGCGACCGCCCCTACCGTGGTTGCCGCGCATGGACGCCGGCAGCGGCGCCGACCCGGCCGATGCAGGGGCCAGCGGCGCCGCCCCCGCATCTGCCGGTGACCCAGCCTCAACAGAGGTGGTGCCGGCAACGGGTACAGCTCCTTCTCGCTTCCTTACCTGCATTTCCATTTGCCAGTTAATCCTGCAACTGTACCTTCTCTTTCCGCAGTCGACGCTCCGCCCGCAAGAAACCTCCCGGAGACACTTGCCGGGACGGAGGAGGAGGGGGAGGTTGCCCCGCGCCCGAAGA
The DNA here is from genome assembly GCF_000005505.3 of Brachypodium distachyon. Classification (NCBI taxonomy): domain Eukaryota; kingdom Viridiplantae; phylum Streptophyta; class Magnoliopsida; order Poales; family Poaceae; genus Brachypodium; species Brachypodium distachyon. The sequence goes on from NC_016135.3 coordinate 4,733,229, forward strand.
CATTTGCCCCCACGCCAAGCCCTGCTGCGCCCGTCGCAAGGGCAGCAGCGACCCCCGCCGCCACCGGGACGGCGTCCGGCGACACGCCGGCGGCCGCAGACGCCGCTGGTGCGGATTCTTTTGCCGCCCAGCAGGGGGCAGTCCCTGCCGGGGGCGTGGCATCCTCACCGGCCCCGCAGTCCCCGGGCACGGATGAGGAAGAGGTTGCGGAGGAGGAGCAACAGGATGCTCCGCCACAAGCGGACAGCCCCCCGCCCAGCTATACGGTGGCGGCGGGGGCTTCGTCGTCGTCGCCCGCCAGCTTCGACACCGAGCTCAGCACCCTTGCCGGGGTGGCTTGGAATCCCATCACTTGGGATCCGAGCGTGTTCGACCGGGGGCACCGGTTCCTTGACGCTGTCAAGGACCAGCAGCTGGCCTTCATCACCTCCTTCAACGAGGTGAAGGAGTACCACGCGATCGCCAAGAGGCAGCTGGAGACCGAGAAGCTGCTCAAGAGCGCCCAAGCGCTGCGCGACCTGCTGCCTCGGTTCGAGCTACGGGCCGCAAAGGTGGACGCCATGGACGTCACCACGCTAATCTCATTCTTCTCCGACTTGGTGGGGAAGCTTGGGGCGCTCGACGTCTGGATTTCCAAGTTTGACGCTAACAAGGTTGCCATTTGCGCCCGGGAGGTTGCCGGGACGATCCTTCCGAGGGTACACCTTCGGGATCTGGAGTTCCCCTTCGAGACGCTGCTGGACGCCTGGTGGGACAACGAGGACGAACCCACCCACACTCGGGCGGTGAGTGGGTTTGTCGATGAGGTGGTCGAGCGGATGCAGCGGAAGCCAGATCCAGAGCTGTCCCAGGAACCCCCGGCGGAGGACGCCGGCCACTAGCTGCCGCAGCCCCCCGCCAACCCTCGCCGTTTCCTTGTTTACCTTCTTTTGTTTTCGTTCCTGCAAGCATGGCGCTTGGCATCATTTGAACAATTACCGTTTCATTAGTTCATATAATCGTTTGCTACTTTGTTAATCCAGCTCTTTAGTTCTGTTTAATCCTTGTTCCTTGTTCCCGGGGCTGCCTCGCAAGGTGGATCCCTTCGCCCCTGTGTGTTGTACTTTGTGTTGCTGGGGACTTGCGCACCTCACCCTTGACCGGACCCGGGACCCGGGACGGACCTAGAGTCAAGCAGCAACGGCGAGCCACTCCACTTGCGGGGTAACTACTCCAAGCCATGCCCTCCCAGGACGGACCCGGAAGCTGCACGGGGAGCGCACTCCCCCCGCAAGCATCCTTCTAACACCCCGGCCACACGCAGGTTTTGGGGCCACATTTAGCGAGGCAGCGTTCAGTTTCGTTTAGTTCTTAGGGAGTCTATCATTCAGGTTCGAGCACTTAGATTTTTGTTTGATCTCGTGCTCGGTACGCTTGCCGAAGGGGTGCGCCTGGTACGTCGCCCCTGAGAGAGCCTGCTTGAAGGATGCGGCAGGAACGCCGCGGCAGGATCGCCGCCGACGACAAGCGCCGATGACGATGTTACCGCCGCGTCTCCGTAGCAACCCTCGCCTTTGGAAGAGCCCTTGCTTTCGGGGGAACCTCTTCCGAGGGGTGCAGTAGGGACGCCGTGACATCCTCGCCACCACCGGCAGACGCGGGTGGTGAAGACATCACGGCGTCCCCGCAGCAGCCCTCGCTGCTTGGGGAGGGTCTTTCTGAGGGACGCAGCAGGGACACTGCGGTGGGCCGGAGCAAACGGCGAACGCCGGCACCGGGGCCATCACAGCGTCCTCGCGTTGACCCTCGCCTCTGGAGGCGCCCTTTGGAGGGGTGCGGCAGGGACACTATGGCAGTGCACCCGTCAGCGCCAAGCACTGATGGCATGCACTAGCATAGTGTCTCCGCGGCAACCCTCGCTCCTTGCAGAGATACCCTCTGGAGGGATGCGGCAAGGGCACTGCGGTAGTGCACCCGTCCGCACTGAGCACCGATGAAATGCACTACCCCAGTGCCTCCGCGGCAACCCTTGCCCCGGAGCCGCTCTCTAGAGGAGGTGTGACAAGGACACGGTGACAGTGCACTCGCCGGCGCTGAGCGCTGGTGGGATGCACCACCACCGTGTCTCCGCGGCACCCCTCGGAGTGGGCTCGGTGGGGGGATGCGGCAAAGGCGCGACGGCAGTGCACCCGTCAGCGCTGATGGCATGCACCACCATCGCGCCTCTGCGGCACTGCCCGCCTTCGCAGCCTCTTCCTTGGCTTCGCTCTGAGCCGTTCCCTGGCCGGGACGCCCCTTTTATAGGCGCAGGGGAGGGGCTTGCCACCACGCGCGCCGGGTGAAAGAAGCATACATGGCGACCCGTCCCTTGGAGTGCGGTACAACCTTCGCCACTCCGCATGCCAAGTTGCTGTGGCACACATGGCGGCTTCCTCCTGAATCAGGGGCCTCGAAGTGCGGCGAGTCCCTCGGGATGCGATCACTCCATACCACAAGGCACCGCTACACGCCCCGGCCCGTGGGCGGTCCACGAGCATTACAGTGCGCAAGATTCTACCTTTACCCTGCACATTAGATTCTTACCAAGCCCGAGATGCTGCAAAAAAAAATCGAAATTCATGAAAACACAAAGTAGTATGGATAACTCTCCTGCCTCCCAGCCCCCGGGCACAGAAGGGTCGATGCCAAACTTGGATGTGAGCACTTTTATTTCCTAAACGCAGCGACTGTGTGATGCATGTTGCGGGAAGCCCGGCAACTGCATGCCGTGATGCCCGTTGCGGGAAGCCCGGCAACTGCATGCCGTGATCCGGAGCGATCCGGCAACGGGTTAACGCTTTCAAGGCTCCGACAGCCCCCTGCTCACAACCAAGTATGGAAAGAGACTTCTGTGCACCTAGAGCAGGAGACGGAAGCAGGAGAAACACACAAATAAACGAGGCAAACTTGAAATTCGAGGAAAAGCACTTATCTTTATTCACAGTAACTAGTGGTTTACACACGGGCGTTGTCCGGCTACACTAGTTCGAGAGGTATGCATCGGCGGCATCACCTGAGGGTCGGGCTCCGCCGCTTCACGGGTAGAACTTGCGTAAGTGCTCAATATTCCAGCTATTTTGCACCAGCAAGCCTTCTTCGGTTTTCAGCCGGACAGCCCTCGGCCTGGTCACCTACACTACCCGGAAGGGGTCCTCCCATTTCGGAGTCAACTTGTTCCCGGCCTTCGTTCCTTGTATTCGGCGCACGACAAGGTCTCCATTCTCGAGCCCCCGGGGACGGACTCGCCTGTCGTGATAACAACGGAGTCCCTGCTGGTAGCGTGCGGCTCGCAAAGCAGCCCAGCATCGAAGCTCTTCGATGAAGTTCAGATCGTCAACCCCTTGCTCGTGGCTGGAGTTGCCGTACGCACATACTCGGGGAGATCCGTGCTTGAGCTCAAGGGGCAGCACCGCTTCTGCCCCGTAGACAAGGGCGAAAGGAGTTTCGCCCGTTGCCCGACTAGGTGTGGTCCTGATCGACCACAGCACGGGCTGGAGTTCTTGGACCCAGTGTTTCCCGTGGCCTTTGAGCTTGTCGAAGGTTCCCGTCTTGAGCCCTCGCAGCACTTCCGCGTTGGCTCGCTCCGCCTGCCCATTACTTCTTGGATGAGCAACAGACGCGAAGTGTATTTTGGTGCCCATGCCCTCGCAGTAGGCTTGGAACACCGCGCTCATAAATTGCGTGCCGTTGTCGGTGATGATGCCGTTAGGCACACCAAACCGGCACACAATGTTCTTGAAGAACTTGATGGCCGCCTGGGCGGTCACCTTCCGCACTGGTTCCACTTCCCCCCACTTGGAGAACTTGTCGATGGCCACGAGCAAGTACTCATAGCCGCCAACTGCTCTCGGCAGCTTGCCGACGATGTCCAGCCCCCAGACCGCGAACGTCCGCGAGAACGGGATGACCTGCAGGGCCGGTGCTGGCCGGTTGCTCTTCTCCGCGTGGAACTGGCACGCCTCACACGTCTTCACCAGCCGCTCCGCGTCGGCCAGGGCCGTGGGCCAATAAAAACCGTGCTGAAACGCCTTACCGGCCAGCGCCCGGGAGGCCACATGGTGGGAGCACGTGCCTCGATGTATCTCCTCCAATAGTGCGCGCCCTTCGTCTTGGGGCACGCATATGAGCTTGACTCCATTTGCACGCCTGCGGTAGAGGTTCCCATCCACCACAGCGTACATTTTGGCTTGCCGGGCCACTCGCTCCGCGGCGACGTTGTCTTTCAGGAGGGCCTCTCCTTCAAGTAGCGGGCGATTTCCACCGCCCAGGGAGGGGTCTCCCTGCCAATGCATGCCGCTACGTCAACGGCATGGACCTCCGCTGATGCGAGGTTTCCTTCGGTTGCCAGAGGGGCTTCCTCGGTGACCGGCTTGGGGGCGACTGAGGGCGCAGCTTGCCTGTGCCAGAACACCCCCGCCGGAGGCTTCCGGCGTTCTGCTGCCATCTTGGATAGCTCGTCAGCCGTGAAGTTGTCCTTCCGCTTGACGTGCTCGAATCACAAACCCTTGAACTTGCGTTATAGCTTGCGGACTTCCTCCACGTACGGTGCCATCTGCGGGCAGTCGTAGTCCTTGTTGACCTGGTTGATCACGAGCTGGGAGTCCCCGCGAACGACCAGGCGCTTGATGTCCAAGGCGATTGCTGCCCGCAACCCGGCGAGCAAACCCTCATACTCTACCATGTTGTTAGTGGAGTTCGGGAAATCAAGTTGGATAGCAAACCTCAACTGATCTCCCGTCGGTGACTCGATAACGACCCCGGCGCCGGCTCCCTGGAGGCTGAACGCGTCGTCGAAGTACAAGATCCAGTGGCCTTCGTCCAGCCGTTCAGCCCCCCGCCCCCCAGCCTTAGTCCCCAGAACGTCTTCCTCCCTCTCGGCAACCAGCACCGAGCTGACCACCTGGTCAGTCGCTGCTAGGTAGAGTAGCAGCGGCTCGCTCGGCTTGGGGGCGACGAGGACGGGCGGCGACTTTAGGTATTGTTTGAGATCCTGGAGCGCCGCCTCGGCCTCGGGGGTCCAACCAATCGGACCCTTCTTCTTCATCACCTTGAAGAAAGGCAGGGCGCGTTCGCCCAGCCTCGAGATGAAGCGGCCCCGCGCGGCAACGCAGCCGTTGAGGCGCTGGACATCCTTCACCTTGCGGGGAGCCTCCATCTTCTCGATAGCTTCTATCTTCTGCGGGTTGGCTTGAATCCCCCTGTGTGAAACCAAGAAACCCAGAAGCTGGCCCGAGTCTACACCGAAGGTGCACTTCTCAGGGTTCAACTTGAGTTTGATCCTGCGGAGGTTATCAAACGTCTCCCGCAGGTCATCAATCAGCGAGTCCCCGCGCTTTGACTTGATGACGATATCGTTCATGTAGGCCTCCACGTTCCAGCCTAGCTGGGGTCCCAAACACTCGCGCAACGCGCGCTGGAATGTTGAGCCCGCGTTCTTCAACCCGAAAGGCATGCACATATAACAGTAGCAGCCAACCGGGGTGATGAACGTTGTTTTCTCCTCGGCTTTGACTGCCATCTTAATTTGATGGTAGCCGGAAAAAGCGTCTAGAAAGCTCAGCAAGTCGTAACCGGCAGTGGAATCAACTATTTGATAGATACGGGGTACAAGGAAAGGATCCTTGGGACATGCACGGTTAAGATCAGTAAAATCCACACACATGCGAAGTTTATTTCCCGCCTTGGGTACCACTACAGGGTTAGTTAACCAAGCGGGGTACAGAACTTCCCTGATAGGCCCCGCAGCCTTGAGCTTGTCCACCTCTTTCTTGATGAAATCTTTGCGCTCCTGTGCTTGCCGGCGAATCTTCTGCTTGACGGGGCGGGCGTCCGGACGCACCGCGAGTCGATGCTCGATCACCTCCCTAGGGACTCCGGGAAGGTCCAACGGCTCCCAAGCGAACACGTCTGCATTCTCCCGGAGGAAAGTGATGAGGGCGCTTTCCTATTTGGCAGTGAGGTTCGCACCGACAGTGACGGTGCGTTCCTCATCGCCGGCCTGGAGGGGCAGCCTCTTCACCGTGGCGGCCTCCTCCCTGAGCTTCTGGCCCTTGCCGGGGCACGAGCTCGAGCCTGTGCCTCCCCCGGCAAGCTCTTGCGGGGCAGCGCAGGCCTTCTTCGTTGCCAGGCCGTCGCCCGGCAAGCCTTCGTCTCCGGCAACGTCCTCGTCACCGGCGTCAGCTGCGGCGGCGGCCCTAACGACCTTGCCAATGCACCAGGCCGCGTCCTTGAGGTCGCACCTGATGGAGAGGACACCGTACATGGACGGCATCTTCATCCCGCCATAGGCGCCATGGGTCGCCGCCATGAACTTGATCAGTGCCGGCCGACCAAGAATCCCGTTGTAAGGCAACGGGGTGTGCGCCACGTCGAACACTATGTGCTCGATCCTGAATGCTTCTCGAGACCCAAAGGTCACCGGTAGCGTGATGCGCCCTAGGGGCGCACGATCCCGGGGTTTACTCCCCGGAACTGGTCAATGGGCTTCAGCTTCTCCACCGGCAACTGCAACTTCTCCACTAACCTGGCGGACAGGAGGTTCAGCCCCACTCCATTGTCCACCAGCACCATGGTCACCGTCATGTTGCTGATGATCAGTGAGACCACGAAGGGTATGACCACTGAACCCAGGTGCCGCGCTGGGTGATCGTCGGCGCTGAAGGTGATCGGCACGTGCGACCACCTCAGCGGCTGCTGCGGCTCCGCGTCCGGCAACAGCGCGCACACGTCGCGGGTTAGGCGCTTCACCGCGGCATGAGATGGGAGAGCGTAAGCTCCCCCATGGATGCAGGCAACGCTGTGGGGCTCCTGGAAGCCCGGCTTGTCGCCGCCAGTGCAGTCGGACTCGCGCTGCTCCTCAGCACGAGCCCTGTCCCGTCCCCGGGGAGGGCGCTCCCTGCCCACGCGGGCTTGGCCGCGTCCCCCCTGGGCTTCCGCTTCGGCCCCGCTATGGGGTCGTTCGGGCAATCTAGGGAGAGATGCTGATGTCGCCGCAATTGAAGCAGTCGCCGGCTGCTCGGCGCTCTTCGTGGCGTTGCTCGCGCCGCTGCTTGATACCCTGCAGGATGCGGCAGTCCTGCGCGTCGTGGGTAGAGTTGGCGTGGATGGGGCAGTGGGACGCATCGCCCTGCTTGCCGCCAGACCCACCACCGGTCGAGGCCTTCTTCGCGGGCCTCGGGGTAGCCCCCGACTCCGCGGCGAGGACTTGCTTCCCGCTGCGCTTGCGGGAACTCTGTTTCTGCGAACCCTCTCCTGGGCTCGCTGCAAGTTTAGCTGCAAGTTTGGGCGCTGGGCGCCCTTCCTCGGCCATGGCACACTTGTGCGCCAGGGCATACAGATCATGTGTAGTCCGGATCCGATGCGTGCTCAGCTTCTCGCGCATCTTGTGGTCGCGGACGTTGATGGCGAAGGTGTTGACGATGGCGGCAGCCCCCGCCTCCGGGATGGAGTAGGAGAGACTGGAGAAGCGGTTGACGAAGCTCCGTAGCGTCTCTCCTGGCTTGTAACATCCCAAAATTTCAAACCTTTACATGTGCATTGCATCCATGAGCATCATGCCACAATTGCATGTTTGAATTCAAATTTTGAATCACAAAAGGCTTTAAGAGATTTTGTTTATATCCCTGTAACCTTTGGATTTTCAAACCAATAGGGTTGATGTATAAAAAGGGTTTAATGCATATGTAAGCTATCCCATAATTTTTGGTTACTAATTGGAGTTGAAAAAGTATTTTATTCAAACAGATATATAGCCCTAAAGTCGTTTATAGGGCAAATGTATTTTTATATATTTTATTTTGAAGAGTAACTACTTCCAAAAGTTGTATCATGGTAGAACATGATTTTACAAATTTTCTGGAATTTATTTGGACCAATTTGGAGTTCAAACACAAAAGATATCAAAGAAATGAGAAAAACAGAAAAAGAAAAGGCCTAAAAGAAAAAAAAAAGGGTAAACCGGACCGGCCCGGCCAAAATGGGCCGCACCGGCCCAGTCCGACCGCGCCCGACCGGCCCAGACCGCCCGGTCCGCGCGCGCGCGCCCGCAGTCACTGACAGGTGGGGTCCACCTGTCAGCTGCGTCTTCCCCGAAGGAAAGCGCCGCCGGTCACGCGCGCGATTTTTGGCCGCCGACCCCGCGCGCCCGCCGCCGCAATCTCCGTGCCGCGCCGCGCCTCCCCGTGTCTTCCCCGTCGCGCCCCCGTCACCGGAGCGTCCCCGCGCCGCCGCGCCCGTGCCCGCGCCGCCCGCTCGTCCCGTCCTCGGCGCCGACCCCGCCGTCCCCGACCGCGCCCCGTCTCCGCCGTGCCGCGCCGTCATCGCCCGTCACTTCCCCGTCGCGCCCCGACGCCGGAGCACCCCCGCGCCGCCCCGCCCGCGCCGCGCCGCCGCCGGTTTCCGTCGCCGGAACCCTAACCCGCCGGTGAGCTTCCCCCGATCGATCTCGTCCGTCCATCCATCTCCAACAGTGTAGATTAGATCGTCCTTATTCATTTAAACCGAACCGGTACCAACGAATAGGAATGCGCCACGTGGCACCCGAGTTTTAAAATAAAAATGTAATTTTATTTCCCCGGATTAATAAAAGGCATTTTTGCAGATAGGCCCCTGTAACTTCAAATGGTCATAACTTTAAATCTGTTTGGCCAAATTTAATGATCCACACCTTTTTGGAATCCTTAGAAAGTGTAGAATCTTTTGGCACTGTCCAAATTCAAATTTGAATATTTGAATCACATTCAAATTACAGATTAGGGTTTATACCATTTAAATCATAACTAATTATTTAGAAGTCCTTTTTGAATGAAACCAGTGCCCAAAATTTTGTTTTAATGTCCTCTGTCTAATGGGACAGAGGAATAAATGTTTTGAATTAATCTATTTGGCTGATGCTAATAAAACCTCATTTTAGGGTTTAAACCCTAGGCATTGCAATTCATTTAAAAACCCTAATTGCATGTGCTTAATTATCAATGCCTTGGACCAGTAGATCACCCAAATAAAACCAATCCACCCATGTCATATGTTTTGCATCGCATCATGGCATACATATTCTTTTGTCATGTTTGTATTATGTGTTTATGTGTGTGTATATGTTTGTTGATTGTATAGTAGTCTCGGAGAGCGAACCTTGCGATTGTGACGAGTGTTTGAACTCCAACTACTATCAAGGCAAGTTCACTTTGACCATCATCCTATTATTTTATTATGCACTAGATTTTATTAGTTGCATTGTTAGGATTATTATTGTATCTATGCTAGCTATGATCTGTCCTAGTAGTATATGATACCCTTTGTCATGATCTTACCACCAATTGCCATCGTAGTAGTAAAATGCTATGCTATGATAATATACGAGGGTGGTATTAATACAATGTGATACTATTGAATTACAATATGAATTTCCTAGCGTATGGCAAAACAAGTAATTCAATGAACCATCCTGGGTGGGCTGCTTTGAGTTTTCGGATGTCGTGACGTTAGGTCCATTTCTATGGGGCCCGCTGAGTCGTCTCTCCGTGTGATTCGGGAGCATCCATGGTCGTCTCCCCGTGCGATTCGGGGAGCGCCTGCGTCACAATGTGGGATGCCACCCGGGGTAACCAGAGACTGGACTAGTTTCCTGTTTAGTAGCTTCCAGTACAACCACATGGTATTATGGGCTCTGCCAGGATGGATGTAAGAAATATGAACCTGGATCTGAGGTGACATCGGTATGTAGCAGTGTAGGTTGGAACGCGTCCCTCAGGTGGTTTGGGGGAATATGTTCTGAAAATTCCTGTAATCGATGCCGTTGCTACTCTACCCTGAGGACAGCAAGGGATTAACACGTCAATTTCTTGTGGGTAAAGTGTACCACCTCTCGAGAGTGTCAAACTAAGTACTTAGCCGTGTCCCCGGTTACGGACAATTATGAGCAACTAGACATCGGAGCTGTAAGGAAAGTCTCACTCATTCCAATTTCCTAATAAAACGAATGGTTTGAACTGGGTAGGAGCATTGATGTTTCTACTCAATGTGCCTAGGTTAATAGGAGCATGGGTGTTTCTACCCCGTGTCCAATAGAATTCAAAACTATTTGTCTAAAAATGATAGGATTTGAATAATGATGCTTTTATGCAAAATAGCCAAACCCCACTTAGCCAAACTATGCATGTACTTGGTAGGTCCTTTATAACTCTAGTGAGCTTGCCAATACATTCAAATGTATTGACCACGTAGTGGCTGCAATTAACAATGCAGGTGGATCCGACGATGAGTGAGGTTCGTCGTTTTGTCATGGGTCATGTGCTTACATTCCAACATGCTCTCTCCTCTGGGAGTAGATGAGGCCCTTTTACTCTACTTTTCCGCTGCAGCTTCATGATACATTGTTGTCATGGTTTTGAACATTATTTGTTTATGCTGGCCTAAGAGATCATGCAAGTTTGTAAGTACAATTTAAGTTCTGGATGATACGATGTAATAAAGTACTTTTGACCTTTGTATCTTGGTATTACATCTTGAACTGTGTGCATTAACCTTTGTATCTTGGTGAGTCGATCCAGGGACTAGCACAAGTAAGGACAGAGATCGAACCCTTGGTGAAGGGGGATCGCTTCATGGCTTCTGCACTATAGTGTGCAGCTCTGCCATGGTTCCCGGACGCTTGTAGCCGCCCTGGAACGCGCTCACAAACTGCTTGCGCAGGTCTGCCCAAGTGGCGATGGACCCAGCAGGCAGGTTGAGCAGCCAGGTTCTCGCTGATCCTTTCAGGACCATCGGGAACCAGTTGGCTCTGACCTTGTCGTCGGTGCCGATGGCATGCATCCCCAACGTACAGGCTCACGGTCCCATCGTACATACCGAGCGCAGGCGCTCGAAACTTGCAGGGCCATGTCACCCGCCGCAGCTCGCGCGTGAACGCGGTGCAGCCGTTTTCAGGGCCCATAGGAGCATCCTCTTGCTCCTGCGGGCGTTGCCGCTCTACCTCGTGCCGGGGCCGGCTCTCCAGGCGCTGACGCAGATCCTCCTGCTGGCGGGCATTCAAGACGTCGCGCGCGTCACCTTGCGTGACGGTGGGCGACGAGTCCGAGGAAACCTCCGGGTCTCCGCCTCACGGGCCTCCCTGTGCGGGAGGGTTTTCCCCCTGTCGCGAGGCGCGGGGCGCGGAGACACGCCCCAGATTCTGCCCGCGGCCTGAGCCTGCTGGGCCGCCTTCGCCCTGTGGCTGTTGGGCGGCAAGAGCATGGAGCGCGTCTAGCTCCTCGCTCCATGCCGCGTGCGCCGGCGTGCCCTGCTGCGGCTCGTACCGCACCATGACCCGCGCGGCGATGATGGCCTCCGCCGGGGTTCGCGCGGGAGGCAGCCAGTTTCCCGAGCGGCTGCCCTCCGCTCCATCCCCGGACGCACCCGGGTGCGCGGGATGCGACCCCATCAGTGTCGCTCGCGACGCGGTGTGCTCGTGGCGCAGCTGACGCTGCGCGTCTTTGGCCCGTGATTCGACTCGCTGGCCGGCGCGGGCGGCACCATGTCCGCTCGCGCGGCTGGCCCCGGCACTGGGTGCCGCCGGCACCCTCAGCCCGTTATCTGCCGACGGCCGAGGAGGTGGAGGTGGCAGCTGCGATTGCTGCGCTTGGACAGGCTCAGGATCACCCTGCTCCTGTGACGCACGTGGCACGTCGTGCGACCGCGTGTGCGCCGCTGGGGCCGCACGCGGGTCGACCCTGGAGTCACCAGCCCGCTTGGGGGGCATGGTGGCCAGCTCTGTCGTCGAGGAAGACGAGGCCGGCGTTGGTGTAGACGCTGCCGCCGGCGGTCACCGGCGAGCTCTCCTCATGCGCTCCCCTACCTGGCGCGCCAGATGTCTTTGCACGGGGCTCCGACACCGGGGATGCGCGGGCACCCCCTTTTAGGTTCGGTAGTGGGCTATGGGGATCACTCCGGCGATCGCCGACGAGGCCTATGCGAAGCGTAAGAATGCAATGAACACGAAACACTTTTTACCCAGGTTTGGGCCACCCGAAGGTGTAAAACCCTACGTCCTGCTTGTCTAAACTTGTATTATCGAGAGATTGAGTGTTTACAAGTTGCCAAGGGAAGGGTCCCCGGGTGCCCTCTTTTTGGCTAAGTACTCCTTACTACTCTGGGCTAGTGCTAGTGCTTGACTATGAGTTGGTAGAACCCTTTGACCGTAGGCGGGGGTCCTCCTTTTATAGCCAAGGGGATACCACAGGTGCCAAGGTGCATGGATTACAAGTGGCGAGCAGGGAGCTTGGGCAGCTCCTCCTCGGTGCGCTGGCATGCATGCATGAGTGCCAATCCCGCAGCTAGGGACCTAAGGCCTAAAAACTAGCAATGGGTAGCCACTGTTTGCCTGACTAGACGGATAATCCTCCTCCTGTCGGGTCATTAAATGCGCCGTGCGCTTCACTCCTTGTCCTGACGGAACTGCACAATGGGCGCCTGCCACGCGCCCACGTGGCGCTGCTGCTCTGTTCGCTCGGCCCCGCCCTCGCGGCGGAAACCGGTGCCCGGGAACGCCTCCTCCCAAGTGCCTTCCCGGGAGGTGCCCAGGCAGGATTATTCCCCGAAGCCCCGCGAGCCCTTTCGGGCTGGTAGCTTGCCGGGCAGCCTGCACGTTGCCGCTCAGGGTGAGATCCTTCCGGGAACCCAACGATGCGACCCACGCGTCGTGCAGCGGTGGCACCCCGGGTGCCACTGGTGCGACATCGTCGATCATCTTCCAACATGAAGCTTGAGGAGAGATCACAAACCGCGTAAGTTCTGTCTCCCTCGGGTTGTTTATAGAAACAAGACCAGCGATGAGCGTTTCGGAGAGGGAAGGCGCTTTTGTTCGAAGTGTCGGATGATTCTGGCCGAGCCTTCCCAGACGCTTGAAGTTCCTCTTCTATCTTTATAAGTTTGTCGGCTTCGTGCTTCTGCTGCTTGACAAACTCTTCTTTTTCTTTGATCAAGTTGAATCGGTTCCTGGCTAAGGAATTTGCATACAGCTCTAATTCCGCAGGAGTGGGGTCTTTCATGAGGACTCCCGTGTCAAGGGCCGCTTGGACTCGCGCCTTCTCCGCTGCTGAATGTCCACCTTGCAGGTTTGCAATGGTATCCGCGGCCGGAGGAGTCGGAGCGACGGGGTTTGTCATGAAGACTTGGGCGCATTGAGGCGCAAGATCGTTGTTGCTATGGCAACTTTCTTGTTCCGGGCAGTCGCCAGCGTCGCTTGGGACGGGGCTTTCTGCACACAACAAGGTGGGTTTGCTTCAAATTCAGAGGGAGTCCCGAGGGAGACTTGCTCTGCTTCGTCGAGTGGTCCTGCCGAATCTGTCGGCGAGACTTTTCTTGAGGGTGAAGGAAGAGGCGACTTCTCCAGAGTTAGAGCAGTCGGACCCAGCAGTCGAAGGATACCGGATCGGTCGGCTCAGAGATGGAATTCCCCGAACACGAGGTCCACGCCAACGTCAAGCGCGTCAAAAACCGCGCGGCTGGATGGGGGGTGAGCGGTAAAGTGGAAGGACCCGAAGGTCATCGACTCCTCTTGAGTCGACGAAGGGTTAGAGGAATCTGAAACCGCCAAGGTCGTGTCTCCAACACACATCTTTTCCACAGACGGCGCCAATGACGAAGGGGTGACTTCGACAATGTCCATATTGGTGGACTTGTATCTAGGAAAGATTTTGAGTGTATGTGTTGGCGAACTCATCGGCTAACAAGGACACAAGGAACACGATTTATCCAGGTTCAGGGCCCTCGATGAGGTAATACCCCTACGTCCTGCTTCTCTGATCTTTATTGATGAGTTGATTACAATGGGATGCCGCAGAGGCTAGATGCACAGATTCGATCTGGCGAGTGCGTCTAGGCGACTTCTATCTAAGTTGAGATGTCTCCTTGGCTCCCCCTCCTGGTCCTTTATATATGCAGGAACCCAGGTCTAAGGTAGAGTCCAAGTCGGTTACAATGAAGAGATATACTCTAATTAATCCTCCTTATCTTGAGTCGCAAGATTTGGCATGTAAACTCCTGGAGTCGTAGTAGGCTTCCTTGTGGGGCCCCAGCTGTGCCGTAACGGGTATACTCGAGTCGAGTACGTGGTTAGTCATAACCACGTCACTGGCTCTCCATAAAATCCTGTAAATCTCCATTTGAAACCATCATTTTCTATGACTTCCACGTCTATATGTTATCTTGAAAAATTGTGCAAGTCAACGTTTACCTCCTTTTTCCAGAAGAGAGCAATACCTCCACTTTTGCCATTACAGCCTCGAACCACCATTCTTGCCATTCCTAACATCCACCTAAATTTACGAATATTAGCCTCCACCATTTTGGTCTGCGAAAAAAATAACACATCTGGGTCCTCCCGCTTCTGGAGATCCAGAAGCCCTCGAACCGCCGGGCCATTTCCCAATCCCCGACAGTTCCAAGCCACTAACCTCATTGGGGCCTGCTGGGCTGTCCCTGCAGCCCAGCGTTCTCATGAGGTGATTTGGGGGAGCCTTGATTCGTAAAAGCCCCGTCGTTCGCCTCTGTTTCTTTGTCTATCTCCATTCTGGACTTCTTCACAATTTCAAAGTCCACATCAATTTCCATGTCACTAGCCCCTCTTTTCTGTCCTGACAAGTCACCAACGGATTTTACTCTTTCCACTTTGTTTCTTGCGAACCTCCTGAAAGTGCCCTGTTTACCATTTTTAGAAGTTTTCTTAGCAACATCTTGACACTCCTTTTGAGACTCCTTACCCTTCTTGTTGCTTGACAAATTAGTTCCGTTCGCTTTCCCACCTTCTTCCTGTTTTTCAGCTATTCCAGATGTCATTTTATTTTGTGTTCGTGGTGTCTCTGTCTCTAGAATAATATCTTCTCTAACATTCTCCTCCGTTAACACCTTTGGGTCTAGCAACATAGGTGCTGATTTGGACATATCTTCTTCCACAGGTTTGGGTTGAGGCTCTAACGAGCTGTTCCTCACCTTTCCGCCATTTTCCTCGTTACTAATCAGCTTCCTGCCATCTACATTTAGTTGTTCTGCTCTATAAGCAGCTGCTATGCCTTCATTTTCAGAAGAGGTTTTTCTCCAGGGACCAGCATCACTTCCTTTACTCCGCACTAATACTCCTTCCAAAGCCCCATCTTTCTTGTGACCCTCTGCTTCTATTTTCTTCAATTGAAGATTTTCTCCACACATCTGCTCTTAACGACGGGCCAAACTCTTGCTTAGTTCACAACTTTTCTTTATTTGGACATGCTTTATGGCTGTGTCCAATCAGCCCACAGATGTAACAAAAATCTGGGAGATGCTCATATTTAAAAACCACAAGCCGTCCTTTCTCTTTTTCATTTTCTCCCCCTCCCCTGTAATATTGTCTTCGTCTGCCTCTACTTGTCCCTCCTCATCTTCCTCCACAAGGATAGTGAGACCCCTCATTAGTGGCTTCTTTATATCCAGCCTTACTTTAATTCTCATGTATTCTCCCATGGCCATTTCACAATCATCAACATCTACATCTAAAACTTCCCCAATTTCCTTTCCTATGTCCTCACCTGAATCCTTATTCATATCCCCCATAGGAATGCCATACACCCTTACCCAGATTGGTATGAACCTAAATTCATATTCATCCAAGGTTTTGGCTGGATTGAAATTCTCTACCACCAGAAACACTTGTTGAGCATCCATGGCCCATCATTGAGAGCTCTCTTCTTTCCTGCTATTTCACGAAAGGTAAAAAAGGAACCTGTTCATACCTAGGTCCTTGCAGTCGATTCCCTTGAAAGGGCACCAAATCCTGCCGAGGGTGTTTATCAATGCATCCTCCCTCCCGGGCTTGTCAGACATCAGCTTGCCAACTGCTTGAAGCTTTCCAGATTCTACTTGGTTAGCATTCCTTCTCCCTAGCTTAACTCCTTTCTTCTCTACATCTGAGAGACATAGAGAATCTAGTTTCTTCTCAACACCCTCCATTGCACCAGACCACCTCCGGAGCTGACCCCGCAGGGCACCACCCACACCGCCGCCATGCGTCACCCTACAGCCACGCACTGCCACCACTTTCCTCCTCCCGCCTCCTTGCTAGGTTTTGGTGTTTTACGATCATGATCCCTAGCTGCACACGAAAGGCTGAGAAATGGATGGGGAATGGAAAAGGATGGTGGATTTGAGCGAGATTCAGAAGAATCTGGGAGAATTTGAAGGATTTGGATCCCGCCTCAGCTCACACTCCGTGGATGTTTAGACACACTGTATTGCGAAAGCACCTGTGCGAATTGCCACTGCAAGGTCTCAAGGCCAAACTATGGATTTGGGTGAGAAAAACTGTGGTTGCCGCCGGATTCTGTCGGAACCTCAGCCTTGGTCGCCCGAAGGCACTAGAACCGTCACGAGAAGGACGGACAGGTCGCTCTAGCAATGTAGGCGTCTAGCCATATTTGGGATGCAAAACTTTGACCTTTGCTTTTGTTTATCTTACTTTGCTGGCTTGCGGCTGTCGTGGTGGTGTCACGGCAGATGTCATGAGATGGCTTAAGACGAGGCTGATGGACGACGGAGGATCCGGAGGAGGGATGGCGTAGCGAAACCACGCACAAAGTAATGAACACACGATGTTTACCCAGGTTCGGAGCCCTACTCCTGCCTTAGTTTGTATTAGTCGAGATAGACAAGAGCTACAATGGTGCTCCTTAGCTGTTTTGAGAGGAGGAAGAAGAAGAAGTAGCCTAGTATTGAATCTTGGAACCCTTCTCAGAGGAGGGCTAACGCCTCTATTTATAGGGCGGGAGCGTTTCCCTACCAGGTGGGGCAACCGGCCACTGTAGCCATGCTCCCGGACCCGCCGGGTACTGCCCGTGGTTCCCTCCGGATTGTCCGGGAGGGGACAATGCAGCCTTGTGCTTTTCGTACAGTGAGACGGCGCGTACTGTAGCCATGCCCCGGCTATCGTCATCGTCCTTCTACGGCCCGTCACTATGCAGTCGTCCGGCACGACGACGTGAGCAGCGACCGCTTTTTCGTCATCAAAGGAGCATAACTTTACTTTAGACCGGAAGACCAGGATATGACCGTTGGTATATCCCGGCTCCAGCCGAGATAAGGTAGCTTTCGTCTATCCTGTAAACACATGAGACAAAGTAGTGATGCCGGCATACTCCTGTTAGAAGTCGGCTTATGAGTGCCGGTTTATTTACGTATGCCGGCCCAGCTTCTGCCTAATTGGTTATTATGTGTCTTCATGACCCTATCCGGAGTCATTCCCCCGACAGCGGCCCAGCCATCTAGCAGCAATACTACAGTTCTCTTCAGGATAAGCACCTCATTACAATTCCCTTGTTTTTAATTTGTTCTTCAGGTTTTGGATGCGCTGTTGGGCACTGTAATAGCCAGTTTAGAAATGTCCAGATGAAGTTTACATTACTGGACAATTCAAATGTTTTGGCTTGCTATATAGTGGTATAACTGATAAGAATGTTCTAGACCAAATTAACGTTGTACGTATGTATATTTTTTTGAAGCACTATTCTACAATAGCTGTTTTCATTTCAGTACTGCAATCTCTTTTGTTTTGTTTTTCTTTTCGGTTTTGCTAGGTCTCAGTCGATTGAGAATTGAATTTCTCAGTCAACGAGCCGAACCAATCGATCGATCTTCCCCTAGCTCGGGGCTTTCCGATGGATTTTCTCGTGGGCTTCAGGTGAATAGGTTGCTCGTGGCCTTGTGGGTTTTTGTATGGTTAGGATTAAGACTTTTGCGTTGGTCTGAGTATGGGTTTTTTTATGTGTGTATCTGCAGTTTTTAGAATCATGCACAAACTTTCACCTGCAAATTTAAGAATCGCGCATAAATTTTCACCTGGAATTTTTTTAGAATCGCATAAAGTTTCATCTTTTATTTTTTTAGAATCGCGCATAAACTTTCACCTTCTATTTTTTTTGGAAAACTACATGCAAATTTTAGAATGGCGCGTAAACTTTCACCTGCAAATTTTAGAATCTCACATAAATTTTCACCTGCAATTTTTAGAATCGCGCATAAAATTTTACCTGCAATTTCTGGAATCGCGCATAAAATTTCACCTACAATTTTTAGAATCGCACATAAATTTTCACCTGCAATTTTAAAATCGTGCATAAAGTTTTACCTGCAATTTTTAAAATTTGATTGTTATTATTTTGTTGCCTTTTTCCTTTCTCCGTGGCGTTGGTTGTGTTGTGCAAGTGTGCTTTCGTCAGGATCTGTAATTTTTCAATTTTTAATTTTTTTAGCACCGTTTTAAAATTTGTAGAGCATATAAGTGAGGACTGGATTTATGTTACTATAACGACGAATGCTTTTTATTGTGATCTCAAACTCCGAAGAAACACACACCCGCGTGCGCAGGCACGCATGTACCAATTGGGACGTCACATACACACAAGGGAAATGAGAAGAGAAGATCAATCATTATCTAGTGTGCTCTATTGTGTGCAAGCAGAAGCAGTACAAAGGTAAAAAAGAAAACCGCTCAAATCGATCGAAGTTGACTAGCTCCCTAGACACACCCCTTTTCATTTCTAATCTTGTCATTGGTTCTTGCCAGGTTGTGTGCCATAATCTTGGCATTGATTTGGCCCATTGATGCAAATAAGCCTCACTACCGTACATTTTAGGGTTTGCCTTAAAGTTAGTATTTGGAGAATCATGTCCATTGATAAATAGGGTTACACATGCACAATATTACCAAGATGGTGATAAGTCGAACTGACTAGTGCTTCACCTCTAGCGAGCTGTTCGTTCAGATCATCTTGATTGATTCTTTGGTTCAACAAATCAAAGATCTCAGCCTCTCTTTTTTTCAATTATTAGGGTGACGGAGATTTTATCTTTTTTCTCCTAAGATTCTGTTCTTGCTGTTTGTTCTTCCCAGGTATCTCGATTCATATGGCCTAATATTGTTTTCATGCACGTGCTACTCTTTTTTATTTGTTATTGCAGTGCCTGCATGTACATTATCAAGAATCATAAATAGGAGACATGGGTGTAGGAACAGCTCCGCCTGCTAGCGTTACCTGGTAATAAGGGCAGGTTTTTACACTCCCTTCTTCTCAGTAACTCACTGAGCTTAACTCAGACGCGTCTGCAAGGGAAATGCTGCCGACCTCGACGGAGTCCAAGGAGGATCAGGGCAACTCTAGCAGGGCGACCCATTTGTGCCGGATCAGTCTGATTGACCCATCTCCGCTGGCATCCGGATTTCGGTCCGGCGTGACCTATTCCCAACCCAAATCTGAGCCGGGTTTGCGTCACGCGCGGACGAGAAACGGAACGCTGCTCGTCCGCCCTCGATATACCCTTGGCCGTCCCGTCTACGACCGCCACCACATTTCAGTTTCCCACTCTTCTTCCCCACTGCCCCTCTCGCGCGCCCTCGCCATGGCAGACGAAAATTTTCCTGCCCCTCTTCCCACCACCAACGCTCCAGCCCCAGATGTCGCCGCACCAGCCGTGGCCCAGCCCCCGCCGTTGCCGCTCCCGCCCCCGCCTCGCAGCTCAAGAAGCCAAAGAAGGAGCTGACCCCTGGAGGCGAGGGTCATCGAGTCCAAGAAGAGGGGGCAACGGCGGGTGGGGAAGCTCAGGCATGAAGCAAACGAGGTAGTCGCCAAAGAGCGGCAGGAGGACATGGAGCGACAGCTCTGGGAAGCTGCTGCCGCCAAAGAGCGATAGGAGGAAGCGATGCAAGCCCTCTCTCTCCTCGGCAGTTTGGCATCCCGCTTGCCAACAACGGCGGCGAGCACGAAGTCTAGCGTGGTGAGCCACCCTGAGCAACCACGACCGACGACGCTTGTATCGGGCTGGCCAACGCGGCTTTCATCGTCCAGGTCAAAGTCGTCGGATATCGCAGAATGGGCATCGTCCGCATTCGGTGGCGATGACATCGACCTCAACACTTCCCTGGCAACGACGCCCGTTTTCCCGACCAAGGAGCCACGTCCTTTCCCTGCCTCCTCTTTTCAGCATGGCTGCATCCTGTTCCGCCAAGTGCCAGGCACGGCCACCTAGAAGACCGCAGATCCGGGCTACCCGGATTACTTGCTGGAGCCGGAGCAGTTCATGGAGGACCTCATAGGCCAAGATGGCCAAGCCTATGAGGGAGGAATCGACGAGCAATGGGGCGAGGAAACGCAAGAGGGCGTCAACATTGAGTCTGAACTGTTGTACGCCGAAGCCGGCGAGCACGTGTGAAAGTGCTTAAAGTGAAGGGCTCCCACAATGGAGTATGGGGAAGGAAATTGAGAATCTTCACCAAGTGTCAGTGATGAAGCAAAGGATTCCATCTTTAGACGAGCATGAACACCTACATCAACCTCAAATGGATTGCACAAGAAAAAGGTATATTCTAGTTGGGTTTTTCTATTTTTACCGGTCTCAAGGAGTTTGGTGGGACCCGTTTATAGGTTCGATAGCCATTCTATCAAGAAGGGCTTTCGGGCATGCTCCTTAAACTCGTCACGCATAGAGTGCTCAAACTTTTGCATATTTTGCATCATCTCTTTTGGTTTATAGTTGCTGGTTTTCTATTTGAGTTAGCAGAGCTCATTGTTATCTTCGAAACAAGACCAAGTTCCTCAAAAACGGAGTTCGTATGCAAAAGTTATTAGCGTTTTCATGTGAGTGGTTTCTGTTGTTTTTGCTACTGCTGTGCATCCGGATTTTGGTCCGGATTTCCGGACGAGATTCCATATGCCCGGATTTTGTCCGGGGTGGTTCCGAAAAGTGGTCTCGAGAGTCCAATAGCCTCCAGTTGCTACAGTGCCAAAATCCAAATCCTCGCCCATAATTCCGGACACTGGATTCACCCAAACTGGCTCCAACGGTCAGATTTGTGGGGGCCCTATATAAAGAGATCTTCTTCCCCACAGGAGAGGCACCTCTTGGATCTGAAAATACCGCATCTTTGAGAGCTTTCTCCACCTCCCCCAAGCCCCAAATCCTCCATCTAAGTGAAGGCAAATTTGGGGATCTAGTTGGAGGGTTCATTGGTTGATCTCTACCCAAGCCCCCAATCCTCCATCCCTTGTTCCTCCTCTCCAATTTAACCTTAGCATTTGTTGCTTTGGGTCGGATTTGAGAGAGAAAGGAATTTGAACATTTCTTGTGTTCTTGCTTTGCATTTGGTGCATTGGTTTGAGCTCTCCACCTTGATTTGTTCGAGTAAGAGCCTGTGAGCTTGTTTTTCTTGGAGGTTCACCTCCTAGATGGCTTAGAGATGGTTGGCCTAGTGACCTCTTCGTGGAGATTGTGAAGAGGCCCGAGGTTTCCCTTCGTGGGATTTGTGAAGTGGCATTGGGGCTTGCCATCTCTGGAGTGGAGGAAGAAGCTAGCCGAAGTGAATGAGTCCCAACTTCGTGGAAGGGGCTCGAGGAAAATAAGGTGAGCCTTCGGTGGCATTTCTGGGATTCGGTGTATACCGGCACCTCTCCAACGGTGATTAGATTACTAGGAAGTGATTGTCGGGATAAATCAACATCTCCGCGTACCTCAAGTATTACTAAACCGAGTTCATTCACTTGTACGTTAATTTGTGATAGCCATCTAACTTGAAGTCATATGTTATCTTATATGTGTTTTGTGCTATCTTATATCTTGTGCTAGCTTGTTGTTTATTAAGTGGTCATCTTGTTATAGTTTAAGTTGTTGGTGCACTATAATTGAGCCTAGCATATTTAGGATTTGTACTTGAAAATATCCGTCTAGTTTAATTCCGCATGTAGGATATATAGCGCCAAATCCGTAAAAAATATAAATCAAAACGCCTATTCAGCCCCCTCTAGGGCAAAACCATACCAGGAAACAATTTGCCACTTGCCGGCGACCCAAATGGACCGAAACGCCACCGGAGTTGCCCTCAAAAACCAACTGCTGCAGGAGCAAGGACGCGACGCTTCCGCATCGGCAGCTCAGGGTGGACGCTTTTGGGCTCGGCCCAGCATTCCAGCAAGGTTCCAGCCCGACCCGAGTCAGCCTTTTGGGCTCGTTTTCACTTCGCACCGAGCAAACTTGGCGAGCAAACAGGCTTTGTTCCTTTCCTGCTCAGCCCATTAGCCCGGACGTCCCTTGAGAGCATGCCTTGGTGGACTCCTGATGGAAAGGTCTGTCGTATGCAAAGCTTAAATTTTACTACTCACTCATTAATTACTAGAAAAGTAGATAATGTGTAAATTCTGGATGCATGCTTCATTTTATAAGGTGGCTGAGTGAGTATTTTATTTTGCTCTCCCAAATATTTATTTGACAAGTTATAGATGCAATTTTGTTCTTTCAGTTTATATATATAAAGGTTCTCAAAATGAGCTGTCTGGGTATTTGACTAGACATTACTCGAGATTTTCTTTAAAAGTTCAATCAAATTCAAACTAGTGCAATAGTCCAATATGCCCTAGGTTGTCTGTGTAATACCTTTTCGCACTTGCGTATTGTAATTCACAAATTAATATTCTAGCACTGCACATTCTTACTCCTTTGGTTGCGCTCACTCTATATATCCAGATGATCTTACCGAGAGATTTGGCATGGTGCCCCACCATTAGCAAGTTGAAGACTTCGGAACTTAACAAGCAGTGTGAGTATGACAATGTAACCACGCTCGCTCGCTTTCTTCAGAAGATTACATTACTAGAGAGACTCTTTTTGCAACTAATATGGTAAGGTCGTTCTATGTTCATGTTCTCGATATGAATAACCCTTGTAAGTCTGTGAGTTATGTATAACTCTTTTTGCAACTAATATATATCTTGTTTTGAAATCAGCCCAACTTCCAAGGTGAAAACAGAAGTGAGTTATGTTACATTGGGAAAGTCATTTCTTAAAGGGAAGAGGGTAGTCATCAAGTGTAGAAAGATCGATGCAAAGGTCGACGAAATTTTGAAGTTGCTCAGTGATTGCAGCATACCTCTCTGTGAAACCAGTGTTAAGTAAGTAATCTGAAGGTAAGCCATTAATATACACCCAGTATCTTTATGCATTTAATATGTATGAGTAAGGGCATCTCCAGTCCTTAAATCTTAAGTAGACCTTAAGGTGGAACCCACTCTTTGTGCTATAACAAACTAAAACCCACACAATGTTTAAAGACTAAGCAGGTCTTAAGGTGGAGCCCACCTGCTATACTCTATTGGTATTCTACCAACTGCCTCCCTCCGTTCAATGTTTAAAGACTATTGCCTCTTCTCACCTATCACAAGTTCTTTCCCCCTCCTGCCTTCACGAATCTCTCTCCTTCCTTGGTATTTCCCCTGACCTGCAACCGCTAGATCCATGTCGCTCCTTCGTCATTTGCAAATTTCCTTCTTCACCTGGGCAAATCGTGCACAAATCCCCAATCTCCTGGTACCAATCTCCCTCCCACTGCTCGG
Organism: Brachypodium distachyon; assembly: GCF_000005505.3. NCBI lineage: Eukaryota > Viridiplantae > Streptophyta > Magnoliopsida > Poales > Poaceae > Brachypodium > Brachypodium distachyon. Next base: position 4,756,625 of record NC_016135.3, read on the forward strand.
ATATGGCAGCTGGGTGGCCCGTTCAAGCTCCAGGCGATTAGTTTCTTGACCTCATGGCGAATCTGCAGCGGAGTGCTTCCTTGTTTGCTGGTGGCGGTCGTTGAGTGGCCGCCTCCCTTGCCGCCGCCGCATCTCCCGCCGCCTGCTGGCCTCTTCCCCGCCTCCCGCATCCCTCGCCGAGAAACGCGCAGACGCACCTCTCCGCCACTCGGACGCAGCGGCTACCTCCGATCGAGTTCTAAGGCGCGGCGGCCACCGCCGTTCTTGATTTGTTTTGCGAGTTCAGCGATGGCCATCGTCTCCAACTATTCATGCCGGCGTTTCCCCAAGATCGCGGCAAGAGCAACTACCATTTCCAAAGCCGAGAAACGCGCTAGAGATATTTTAACTCCTATAAAAGAGGCATTTGGTGGCGGTCCTAGGTCGCGCACGTCTCTCCTTCTGTCCGTGGGACCTGCTTTACTGTTCCAACTTCCCGCAAGGTGTCTGTCCTTTCACGGTTCCACCCCCGTCAAGGTAGCAGCCGACCCGCGGAGACGACGCAGCGTGGGTTCTCGGGGCTAGCATCCCAGCGATTGACCCCGCCGGCGCTGCTGCCTCCTGCCACCGGCGCGAGATCTCACCTCCTTTCTCCGCCGGTGCTACTCCCTTGCGCAAGGCCTCCCTCTCCTCCCTTCCTAGCTCGGTCAAGGCCTCCCTCTCCTCCCTTCCTAGCTCGGTCAAGGCCCCCCGAGCGCAAGGTGACCGGCGGTGGCCGCCGGCCCACAGAGCCAACGACGACGGCAAAACAAGGCGACCCGGCGGCCCCGCCCATGCGAGATCTCGCGGGAGTCGCCCTCAAATTCAATCCCGTCAGTTTCTTCAATCCTTAAATTCGTCGGTTTCTCCAATCCTGTTGAATTCAACCGCCGGTTATAATTGAAGAATGAACTGGCTGATAGCATCAGATTTTTGTTGATGATATGCAAGAGAGTTTCCCGCGGTTTCATCCCCGCGGCGCCGACGACCTCCCGCAGCGTCGAGAGCCTCAGACGATGGCGCGTACGATGAGCAGTTCCTCGAGCGGGAGATGATTGAGGCAAGCGGCTCGAGTTTTGGCGCGACAGAGGAGGACGGCGACGACGCTGGGGTGAACACGAAGGCGGACCACTTCATATTGGATACAGTTCGTATGGATCGCCGTGATTGGATACAGTTCGTATGTTTCTTATGCCTCCTGTACAAGCATGTGCAAGCTCGATCATCGAATTAGTATGTGTCTCCCGTGGCTTCCATTCCCGTCAAGGTTTCGTATGATTGGGTAATTATAGCACATGATAGTAATGCTTATTTTGAACTGGTAAGGCATTCAAAGTGAAATCCTTTATTTTAGTACTTCACTTTGAATACCTTGCATTCTGTAGTATCATTTACATGCTGGTAAAAAGTCGTTTTAAGTTTCTGCTTTACAAAGCATAGAAATGAGAATTTTATTACTCCCTCCGATCCATATTAATTGTCTCAAATTTTTCCAAATATGAATATATCTATGCCTAAAAAGTGTCTAGATACATATAATATTTTGACAAGTAATATGGATCGGAGGGACTATTTCTGTAGCCACATATCAGTATATATATTTTGGCATATAATCTCATTCTGAATTTTGGTTAGTAAAATTTATATGTGCATTCTTGAATATGTGTCATCAAAGGGTTCGTAACAGAGCGAAATCAAATACTCCCTCCGGCCAGAACTTGTCACTAATTTAGTACAACTTTGTACTAAATCTGAGACAAGTAATATGGGTCGGAGGGAGTAGCAGTATTTGGGCGAGCCCTCACTAATCACCACCAATTCGTAATAAAACGAAGTCAAATAGCAGTATTTGGTCACATATTATCCATCAGTATGTTGGTTCTCATTAACTTTGTATGCAGGAAGGTCTGATTTTTCGATTTGTCACTGATTTCGTTCATTAATGTATTGAACTTAGCTTTTCCACTTGAATAAAATTGGATAACCACTTCAATTTTAATGAGGAAATAACGTTGGCGATCCCTGAACTTGGTTGTGGTGTTCACTTTAGTCCTTAAACTCACCGAAACGGCAGCGCGGTCACTAAACTTGGCCATTTCGAATCACCTGAAGTCTAACTGTGGGTTTCGGTCGTTAACCCTGGGTTAGGTCGCCACATGGTGCTGATGTGTCCATGATGGGACACACCCGAGGGGCCTAGATGAAAGATCGCCATCGCCAGTTCAGAAGAAAAAAACTCAACTTCGTTTTTCTACAACTTCCAGAGCCCCCCACTTGAATCACACAAGGTCCAACTATGGGTTTCGTTCGTTAACCCTGAGCTTTTGCGAACTGGCGGTGGCAAATTTTCATTCAGGCCCCTCGGGTGTGTCCCATCATGGACACGTCACCGCCATGTGGCGAGCTAACCCATGGTTAATGACGGAAACCCACATTCGGACCTCGGGTGACTTCAGATTGCCAAGTTTGGTGACCGCGGTGCTGTTTTTGCGAGTTTAAGTACTAAAGTGAACACCACTGCCAAGTTTAGTAACCAATGCATTTTCCTCAATTTTAATCCATAACAGTTTTTATCTGGCATCTCCACTATGGCAAAATATATGCGACTCTTTGCAGAATTCTCTGTTCTGGAATACTTTCATGCAATTACCTTTTACTTATCTTTGGCCTCGAGTAGGGTGCTAGCACGGCCTTACAGAAAGTTTCAAAGAACCACATGGTTGCTGGAATGCATTTTTGTTTTGTTTTGCATAAACCGTTTGCTAAGGGTATTTGTATGTTAAGTGTTAACATAGACTGTCATAAAAAATTTTAATTCCCTGGTTTGTGGCTATCACCATCTCACCAATAGGACAATTTCGGAGCGACTTTGTGATTACATGGTTGTTTCGTTGGGTGCCACCAGGACATAGGAGGGAGTTGTTCTATCCCCGACTAAAATTGTTAATGGCATGGAGCTGCTTCCAGGACCTGCTTATTGTGTGCTCTCATGGCTAAATACAGTTTGCTTCTGTTTTTTCTTGACCATGTCTGAATAGATACTCAAGAAATTGAATGGGATGTGCACCGAGGGTTGGTTTATTGAAGCATCTTTTGATGAATTGGTAGTTTGTTATCAAACTAATATGAGCTTGTGTTGTGAATCTTTTCATTTAACTTATTGATATCTCCTGTGAACTATTTGGCGAACCAATATGAACTTCGTGTCGGGAAAGAATTATACTAAAATGTTAAAGCAGACTAGATTCCTTATTCCCTTTAAGTTTTATAAGCTATAGTCTTTCAGCAGTCCCAAAATTGAAGCTAGCAGTTTACAAATTACAAGGGGTTTCTGCTCTTGGGGATAGTAACTTGACGATTAACCTATATATATGACAATATCTCATCACGTTTCAAGTCACATATCAGGTTATTATATTACTATCTCATTCCAAAGTACTTGCCCTTTCAAAATTAGTGCTCATCAAACCTTTTATTTTTGACTATCAATTCAAAATGCATTGTTATCAGTTATGAACATCGACAACATCAACTTGATACTACTAAATCTTTCTTGAAATACACTACTATAACATCTTATTGTTTGGTTAAATCAATGTCTTAAACAAAATGGTGGTCAAAATATCACATATGTGATCATGTCAATAATCGGAAGGACATACTTCTTAAAGAGTGTAAAGATTCCATAGCAAGACCCAATGAAAATAATGCTCGACTATTTAAAAAATAATATCCGGCTATTCTTTATACACCGTAGCAACGCACGGGCACCTTACTAGTTGTTCTTTATTCCCTGTGGCCGGGCCGTAGCGCTAGGGGCGACCGTAAGCCTTTTTTGCTTGAGGACGACCATGAAAAGTTGGCTATGGTCGACCTTATTTCAACATTGGAGCTGCCCTAAGCAGTGAACTACAACTTCTCAAAACGGACTAGCTAGAAATCCCTGCTTATGCCAATGTGGTTACTTTGCATGTTGTTTGTATGCTATTTCGTAGTGCTTAATATATGCCATATTTTTATTATGTTTGCATGCCAATATTTATATGTTTGCACATGGCTGAGATAAAACCGTGTGCTATATTTGTCACGTCACATAGGGATTTATGAGCTGAAACCATGTGCATTGAGTCTCACATCGCACACGGTTCAAAGCTTCAAATTATGCGATGTGTTGGCTTGTCGCATACGGTTCAAAGCTTCAAATTATGCGTTGTGTTGGCTTGTCGCACGGGGCCGGTAGCGGGACGCCGTGTGCAATAAGGGTACCATTGCACATCTATGTCCAATAAGACATGTCAGCTATGAATACGGTTTTCAATTTAGCTTATACAATGACATGTCATTTATTCCGATACATATATCCATTGTTTCTAAATTATAGTAATTGTAATATTAGTCAAGAAATTCATACTCCCTCCGTTCCAAAACACAACTCATAGATTTTTCTCATTTGTTTCAAAACACACCTCATTTTTCTCTTGATACCCGCACCCGGCCAATAACTACTCATATACATTTATTATTAATCCAATATGAGTGGTCAGGCACTAGAAACGAGAGTTCCCTTGGTCCAAGTGCACAAATCTATATGAGTTGTGTTTTAGAACGAAGGGAGTAGTATTCATATTTACTCCCTCCGTTCCATATTAATTGGCGCGGATTTAGTGCATGTTTGACTAAATCTGCACCAATTAATAAGAAACGGAGAGCTAATTATAGCTAATTAATACCATTCGGAATTTAATATCTTTTTAGGTTGTTTTTGTTTGGTTTCTATTCTCTACCCAATCAATATGCACATTTTTTTAGAACGGCTGGTAATTCAATATGCACATTTTTTCAATATGGGGGTCAAGAAAATTTTAGCTTTGCAGAAAAAAATACAACTTTATTATATATAGTAGTATATGTCTGTTCAAAATTAACTTGTAGTGTGCTAGTCTGCACAGTGATGCATTTTGGATAATCCTGTGGTATTTCAAATTAACGCATTGATGTGAATGTGTTCTGTTTTTACAGGATCGCTTTATACGACAATTGCAAGGAGGACGTGGTTGCAGAACTAGCTAGAGCAGAATTGGTTCTGCAATGGATGATAGCTTTCGCATGGCGGCATGACATGATGACAAATAATTTTCAAGTTTTGCCTTAGACTACGAATTTTATTTATAAGTGTACTTTGCAACTGTAGCAAAGCAAGAAGACATTAGTTTTCTCCTACAGGAGGATCTGTTATGGATGTGTTTCCTTTCTACACAAGGGAATGGACTTTTTATGTCAAGCACTAATCTATTCGTCTTGTTAATATTTTTCCATGTTTTTTTTAAATTGCAATCCACTTTATTAAGCTAAACTGTCAGGATTACAATCTGATCGGATAGCATCGATCAGAAAACCAGGAATTACATCATAGCAAGTAGGAGAAACTATCCTTAACGCTTCCTTCACACACAAATGTGCCGCAAGATTACCACTACGGTTTAAATACTGAAGCTTGAAAGCCTGGAACACAAGACTGAGAGCCTTGATCTCATTCAGAATATGTACACCTTCCAACCGTACCTGACTATCTGTCTGCACAACCACTTGGGAATGTTGGAGTTTGATTGCCGCCTCCACACCCCTACAAACAAGTAATTCACTGATAAAAATGTTTGTCACCCCCGTATGCATCTTACAACCTGCTTGTAAAAGAGTCCCTGACAACAAATCCAGAACCAGCAGTCCGTCTCCCCATGTCCAAGGAGCCATCAGTGTTGACTGTTGACATAACCCATCCTTGGGCTGGTGGCTTCCATCGGACACGCTCAGCAGGGGCAGGGGATGCAAGGCATACCCACGATTTTTGCCAAAAAAACTCAGTACATATGCCTGTATGTACCGCACAGAAATAGAAAAAGAAATGTGATGCATTCCTAGCTCACTTCCCCTGGTCATTCAGGGCCTTTGTAAATTAATCTACTTTGCCAGTTTGTCCAGTTGGCTGTTCGGCCGGTGCGAAGCAGACAGGCAGCGACGCATCGGTTTCTCTTGCTCGCATCTCACCTGGTGAACACGCACACAAAAGCGGCCAGCAGGCGTCGAGTTTCTATTCTTCTCAATCTGTGAGATCGAGATAGACAATAGGTGAATGATTGCGCGGAAGCAAATTAAAACATTTCTTGAAAGTTCAAACCCTAAATCATCTTTCTGTCCGTGATAGTAAAACAGCCGTAACTTTTGATTGTATGAACCAAAAAATACGTATGAGTATGCAAAAGAAAGATATTAAAATTATCTAACCAACGCAATAAGAATCAGCTCAATTGAACTTACCAATCAAAAGATATGATCAAATCAGTAACAGCTGACAGAAAGTTACGAGAATTAATCTATAATCGATTTCGAGGAATAACAAGAAAGATGAAGTAATCGCAATCCTTGATCTCGTGGTAAACCTGCAGAAAAGTATTATGAACTCGTGATAAACCTGCAGCAAAGTGTTAGAAAGATCTAGCACGAAAAATCCACAAAGATTCGAGAAGAACAGAGATAACACCGCCAACGAATCTCTTTATCCACAAAAGATGCAACCATGCATCCAAAAACTCTCCAATAATTGATTTAGATCCAAAGCTCTGAGTTCCCTCACATCCTTGCTAAAACCTTAGTTAGGACGTCCTCTATTTATAAAGGAAAATTCGTGACCCTAAACCGAGTCCGAATCCAACACGAACTCCTCTGTCCTGGTCGGTATTTTGCCCGTGAGGCCCGCATACAACCTCGGATTGAGATGACTCCAAAAGCAAAGTTGTCCGTCTCGACGACGCGCACAACTTTAATGTGGACCACTTTTTCATGCAACGCCATCTTGATGACACTACTGTTTAATCTTTAAACAGCTCTCATCCAGCCACGGCTGGACCTACATATCTTCACGTCGATGCCACTCCATGCCATCAACTCTTTTTGTGATGTCGTCAAAACTCGACCATCACGTGTCGAATATCTCCAATACCGTACATCTCCGGTATAAACAATGTACGACAAACCGGTGCCCTCCCGAATCATCGTAGCCTTCACTTTCATTGTTCTTTTGCACGAACGTCCCGCATGACCTTGATCCTCGACCTCAGCTTCTCCCAAGCTTCGTCCCTCGATCCCGTCATCGACCACGTTCCTCTAGCTCCGGCAACACCTGATAGCGAACACACAAATAACCAGTACGAGCACAAGTCCACGACTTGACTCAAGGTAAGTTCCACACAACTCACGCCATGTTTTCACATAAGAAACTAATGGATCAGCACACCACTAGCAAAACACTAAGTCCAAACAAGATACATGTCATCACATAAATATCCATATTATCCAAAGTATCCACATCAATGTTTCATCTAAAACACTTGCCAATATTACACATTAGCTATGATTTCACACAATCCTTGTTGTAAAATTCCGTGTTAATGTAGTCGTGTGAAATTTTTTTGTCGTGTGAATTTTTATTTTACTCAACTGTGCATACCCATTTTGAAAATCCTGGCTCCCCCAGTGACGCTCATACAAAATTGGCACCGAGTCCCAAGGAAGCTCCAAGCTCGAGATCAACTCATCAATTAGCAGCAGTGACCAGAGAGGTTGAAAAGTTTCCTCTCCATGCACAAATCTATTCCGACTCGTCCAGATTCACCAGACCCCAGCTCCTAGGGTGCAGCCTGGGCAGTTTAATTCCCTGTTGCTCTTTCAAAGCAGCCCAAAATAACTTGGCATGCTCACAGAAACAAAGTCTCTTCTGTATGTCCGCATGCCATCTCCATGACGTGCCTATGAGCCAGAATACTACTTCCTCCGCCCAATATTAAGTGACTCGAATTTTTCCAAATATATTTATCTATGCCTAAAAAGTATCTAGATACTTCCTCCGTCATATTAAGTGACTTTCTATTACATATATCTAGACGTATTTTAGTATAAAGATGCGTCCATATTTAGACAGATTTGAGTCAGTTAATATGGGACAGAGTGAGTACATGTAATAAAAAGTCACTTAATATAAGACGAAAGGAGTATAAGAAGGCAACAACTCCTTAAGCACACGCCACCAAAACACACAGACTTTAGGAATAATCTTGAGTTTCCACATCCTGCCCCACAGATCAACCGCATCAGAATCTGAGCCACTTGCTAAGTCCGGGTCAGCATGTAAATTTTTCAGCAGCCATTGATATGCAGAATGAACACTATACATGCCCGTTAGCTCCTCATTCCACGCCCATATATCTTCACAAATTACTCTCGGTCACGGCAGACAGAGAACCACCTCCGCATCAGGATCAAACAGCTATTGTCGAATGGTTTCTTCATCACATGCACCTGTGTTAGTATCAGGCAGATCAGCCACCAGAACCGGGCTAACAGCTTCGTCCACGAGCCTTCCCATTGGTCTCAGAGAGGGCATATTAGGTAGCCAATTGTCTAGCCAGATGACGTGGACTGCCCATCGCCAATTCTTTTGATGAGGCCTTGTTTTAACACATTCCTCCCACAAATAATTGCTTTCCAAGTTCTGGAGGCACTCTTTGGGCACCTCGCCGACAGGACATCACCGTCGGGGAAGTACCTCCCTTTCAACACCCGAGCACAAAGGCTCTCCGGTTTCTCAAGCAAACGACAAGCTAGCTTGCTTGCCCAACATCGCGGCATTGAACAATTGGAAGTCACGGAAACCCAACCTGTCGGCACACTTCGGAACCGCGTCTCTGCCACGACTGCCAATGCATCCGTCTTTTATCAAGTGAACCACTCCACCAGAATTTTGACATCACTTTCCTTAGTCTGGAGCACAACCCCTTAGTGAGTTTGAAACAACTCATAGAGTAGGGAGGAAGAGACTGAATTTAGAAGTACCTCTTTGCCAAAAGGTCCTTCTTAAATTCTTGTCTCAAATTTGTTAAAAATGGATATATCTATTCCTAAAACTCATATAGATATATGTAATATTTCGACAAGAATTATAGAACGATAATAAATCTTTATCTTTACTATTCCTTAATCCACGGTTACAGTTACGTTAGTCCATCGTATGTCAAATTTAGACAAATTACTCGCGATGCCACCGCCAACGTACGTTCCGCGCCTCTTCCCCGTCCTGATTTTTTTTCTCAGCTCGATCCGATCCTATCCTCACCGAGCCGCCGCCGCCAGAACCCTCCTCCTCAATGAGCCGCCGGCCCGCCCTCCGCGCCTCTCCCTCCTCCACACTTCGCGGCCGCCCCTCTGTCCGGCTCCCTCTCCCCCTCCACACCTCGAGGACGTGCCTCCGCCGCCACCTCCAGCCACCGTCGAGGCCGCTCTCGGCGGGGGGGCAGCACTGGGTTGCTGGCCATCATCGGCGTCACGAGCGCCCTCCAACGCTGGCTACTCGCCCACCGCCTCGCCATCAACCGTCCATCGTCCAACACCTCAAGGCTAACCTTATCCCTACCTCCCTTCGTCTTCCTCCTCCATGTGCCCCTGACTTTATTGAGATTTCCTTTTCATCGATGGGCACTTCCATTAATCATGGTCTAGGCAGCACAACCGTGACCAACAGATACTGCTGATCGAGGATGATGGGTTTTCAAATCATGACCTGTTGATCTAACTGTAACTAAGGAAATTGCACATGTATAATTTATAGTTCATACTATTATATCTCAGGTTGTTTCTCTCTGTTTTTATTGTTGCTGCTTAAACCATATGCTCAATATCTGCCTGCTGTTAAAGTGTTTGATGATACAAAATAATTGTGAGGGTACGAGGTGATACGCACACTCCTACATACTGAAAAATATTGGCGCTCCACCGGCCCCACTCAACATGCATGAGGTGTATGGATTCAGATCCAATCTTAGGGATTGAACCCGGTTGGATCACTACTTCTAGCCTACTATTAAAGTGAATGTGATAAAAATTTGCCATAATTTTGTGATTGCCAGGAGTAAATAGTTTTATCTGTGTTTGTTATAATGTACAGTTTTATTGCATATGTTACAGCGAATGCCTAAATTCATAGTGCAACGGCCGGATAAAAGATCTGGGTGCAGAAGTGTGTTACCATGAGTTTCTCCCTCATAGCAAGCATTTTCACCCTCTGAAGTTCTTCACTTCCATGACAAAAGATTTGCCAATTGAACCTAATGGCACCTACACCAACTATGGAACAAATACTATTGGCAATAGTATTGGTTACTCCTTATAATTCTCAGAGAGCTGAATCAAATAAAGTATTATCACTGGCTGTTGGTTTCTCTGTCTTCTCCCTCTTAAGTCGAGCTGCATGGCTGTCAAAGGATATTGTGTGGCTATCTGCAGATTCACAATTCGGCAAATACACTGCAGTTTCTGCCTGGTTAAACCAGTACCATAATCCTATGTTTCTTGGTCACCCAGCGATGTTAGATACCAAACTCTTTGATGTTACACATGAACCTGATGTTATCACTGAAAAGGCAGAATTTATGGATTTCAAACGTGCTGGGGCGATGGCTGCTGCTCTCATATTTATGTATGCAGAGGTATCTAACGGCCAAATGCCAAACTTGGACCTTCTGAATGTGGTGCACTATCTAGCTGTTCATAGGCAAGGTTTTCGTGTGAATATAGAGAAAATTAATTCTCTGTTGAGTTCTGTATGGCTTAGGGTTATTGCTGAAGTAATTCAAACTCTTGGGAGTTTGTGGAGAAAAATAAATCCTGACTGGAAGCTTGATATCAAAGCCCCTGATTATGTGGAGGGGACCGCAAACCTCGCTAGCTCTATGTATAACCAATTAATTGAGCATTGTAGTTTCCATTTTATCTTAAGCAATGCTAGCTTTTCTACTGTACTCATCCCTTCTTGTTGAGTTTTTGGTAAAACGGGCTCTTGGAGTGCCCACTGGATCTCATGGAGAATGCCGTGACTATCAAGTTGATGCGGTTTCTTTAGAATTTTCACGAACATTTAATCTGAGAAATGAGAACGCAAATTCTTCATTTATTGTAAGAGGTGGAAAGGTCAGTTCTTACTGGGTTATTTTAGGTTGCATTACTCTTAGAATGTGTCAAATTTCTTCAGAGTATTGATATGCGTTGAATAGTTTAGTTAGAGGAAATTAGTAAGGTAAATGTCCTTGATAATCAGAGACAACAAAACTCTGCACCCTGGAGGTTATAAACACCTGCTATGGATTTTAAGACTTCGCTTGCTGATAATGTTCCGTTGTTAACAGGCATATTGTACTGAAAAGCATTGCTTTCATTTTTTTAGAAAAAAGATGCATGTTCTGCATTTAATAAAGCACGTGGTCAGCACATAGTTTATGTTTATCTCACCATATTTTTTCCGTTTCAGGTTAATTGAAGGGGTGGTACGTTCTGTGAATAACCTACTCGAGAAGTTCCATCAATCATTTTCCCTCTATTTCCTTGCAACTCCAAGCAAATTCGTTTCAGTTGGTGTATATGATTCCGTTTGCACTGTTTCTGGCACACCTGCCAATAGTTGCTGCTGCTCTTGCTGACAGTAAAACCAAGGGAAAATCATTGGATGGCAGTAAAACTAAAGATAGTGCTGATAAAATGCAAACTGAAGGTGCATCGTGGAAATGGCTTCAGGCTTCAAGAGATTTGGGTGGTGCTCTCCATTATTATACCGATCATTCTGTACACCATGTTTGGCTCACAATACTCTACGGGTGTTGAATCAACTTCTAAAAGCCTAGAAAGAGAACCAATGATGGTGAAAGATAGGAAGGAAGCAAGATAATGACACCGGGTTTGATTTTCACTCCACATATTTTTATTGGCCATTATGTTTAAAAAATAAAATAACCATGTTATCGAAATGCCTATACAAATATATTTTGTTATCGTCCGGTAGCAATCCCGGGACTCAACTAGTAAATTAATCAAACTCGTGTTTGTGTCCGAGGACGCCTACACAAGCAAGAAACCTCCCTCCCCTGTGCACGACTGCAATAAGCTGACAGACGGAACAAAGCGACCTGCCGCCGGTGCCGACCGAATCACCTGCTGGTTGCTGCAACCACACCACCAACCGGATCCCACCGTCTTCTCCTCTTCCTCACCTCCTCCGCAGCCAGCAGCCATGCGCATCTTCGTGCTCTCAGGGCAGAGCAACATGGCCGGCCGCGGCGGCGTGCACCACCGGCGGTGGGACGGGGTCGTGCCGCCCGAGTGCGCGCCGCTCCCCTCCATCCTCCGCCTCTCCGCCGCTCTCGATTGGGAGGAGGCCCGGGAGCCGCTCCACGCCGACATCGACAAGGCCAAGACCTGCGGCGTCGGCCCCGGGATGGCCTTCGCCCGCGCCATCCTCCCGCAGCTGCAGCCCCCTGCCCCTGCCCCTGCCCCTGGCGCCGCCGCCGGAGCCGGGGTCGGGCTCGTGCCCTGCGCCGTCGGCGGCACGGCGATCCGGGAGTGGGCCCGCGGGGAGCCCCTGTACGAGCAGATGGTGCGCCGCGCACGCGCCGCGACCGAGTACGGCGAGATCGAGGCCTTGCTGTGGTACCAAGGGGAGAGCGATGCGGAATCCGATGCCGCCGCCGCCGCGTACCAGGGTAACGTCGAGAGGCTCATAGCCAATGTCAGGGAGGATCTTGGGATGCCTGAGCTACCATTCATTCAGGTGATGGTCGTTTTCCTTTCCTAGTTTGTCTTCATTCTTGGCATGGCTGTTTTCTATCCCGTGTTTATTGGAACTAAAGTAAACTGGTCATCGATCTGAGCAATTTTAAACCAAGGGATAACAGGATAGGTAGAAAATTTTAAGAATAATACTCCCTCCGACCGGTAATACCTGTCTCAAATTTGTCCAAATACGGATGTATCTATGTGCAAAAAGCGTTTAGATACATGTAATATGTTGACAAGTAATTCCGACCGGAGGGAGTAATATGTGTGAAAACAGAGCAATCACGCTCTCCTTTTAAAACGATACGGTGTATTTTGACTATCCAAGTTCAAACGTTTTACTCTTAATATTTTGTACGATACTCCATAGTGCTACTGCTGCATGCTACTCCGTAATTTATTTGAGTTTTCTTTAAAAAAAAGGTTAAATAAAAGCCCTCTCACTACAAATGCAACAATCCAAGAAGTGCCAGTAAGTGCTTTCTTAGACAAGTGAAATGATAAATGTTATTGAATTAATTTTTTAGGTAAGAAAGTGAACAGCCATTCTTACAGCCATCTTTAGAGAATCTCAAACAACATTTGCACATTCCCTTATATAAGTCATTGCAGAATGCAGAGTCAAAAGCTTATAGACATTGAGCATCTGACAATTAAGGACCTCTACTCATGAACGTCACCCAAGCTCTAACATAGTTGTTTCAGAAATTAGTAAAATAGATGATACCCGGCACGTTGCTGCGGAAAGTCATTTTTTTTAATGTAAATCAATGTTCAACACAATAAGCGCGACTTACTCTAATATGAATGTGAATCTTTGTCTTTGAAAAACACTTTAAATATATATCTGTACCGAGTATATTAATGAAACACTCAGGAGACCTCTATTAGTTTTGAAAAGATATTGCTAAGTAATTGAATAAAGGTAACAATTTCAGCTTTTACTTCTATGTTATGCATGTAAAACACGCAAGTGTGGAACCAAACATTTACACAGTCCGTCACGAAAGGATGCATACTTGTGATGTCTTAATCAGCAAGCATTCACAAATGCGAACCATATAATAACCAAGAAAATTGCACAGTAGTCTAAGAATATGAGAACACCAGCAGAAAATTGTCTCTCGTTCACAATTCAGATTTAGTGAAACAGACCGATGCTATAGTGCAAATAATTCGAACAAATATATAGAGATCAGATGGAAGCAACTTGTTATACACACACACATTAAAATGCAGGAATATAATAACAATTGGGATTTTACTACTTACATGGAAAAAGATGCAAATTAAACTACCAGGTCGTTGTAACCTTCATGCTCTTGGCTCCGCACCATATGGAATCATCACACACACACAGCAAGCAGATCGGTCTCTACCAAGCTTCTCTTCTCGGTGCCAATGTAAGATTTTGTCAGCCTTAACAATTGCACCGGCTGAGGAGAGTGTCAAGTTCAGGAACTGGACAGGAGCCTTATTTGTTTGCCGGCTACAGGGATGGCGAACTGAGTCATGGCAGCTGCTATAGCAAGATGGTGATGAAGCCAAATTCAGCAGAGCAGTGCCTTTATAAAGGAGAAGATGACGCTTTTGCTCCCTCCATTAAATTGTGATGCATGACGTGACTATGGACAGGTTGAATAGGGAGATGGACTTGCTGGGAACGGACTCTACTATTGTTATAAAGTGAAATTAGCAGATGGGTTTGAGAGAGGATGAAAAGGGGCTAGAGATGACGCGATTGGAAGTTGGTTTTATAGGTCACAGAGGGAGATCGAGAGTTGAATGCCGACGGACGGCATTCGGGGCGCGTCTGTTGCAAATGGGGATTGAAGAAGGGAGACAGATGATTGATGGCCTGAATCGGTTCTCAAAGCTATGAGGATTAATTATCCAGTGTTGGTTTTGCAAGAAACGGTTGATTTAATCGAATTCGACGCGACGGCGGCGGTTCATGGCTGCACCTGGGTGCGTTGTAGAACGCTCGAACAGATGAGAGGAGGAAGATAATAGGTCATGAGCTGTTCGGGCAGCGCTCGGGTGGGAATGGGCCAGGGAGGGGTTCGGGGGAGCACGGGCAGCGCACACATTCGATCGGTATGATTTTTTCCCTCGCTGCACATTCCAAAGCTGTTTGTTCCCCTGCTGGTGGCTGCGATACATGGGCTATGAGGAAAAGAAATGACCCATGTCACGAGATCCAGAGCTGCTGCCTCGGGACAAATTGCTTGGAAATATTTGGTTGGTGGCGTGGTAGCATGACAGGCCAGGAAAATAAGGTAGTGAGGATCACCTATTTAGGTATAGAAGATAAAGTCTCAGCTGTTGTATTTTGCATCATTAAGTGCATCAACAGACCAACTGGATTGCCTTTGAAGTCTAGGTGCATCATATATATTTACTATTCACTAAGCTGAACCTCCTGATAGACACACACTTGCCCTTAGAACTGACAAACAACTGATTCCAGTGACTCCGGGCAAACTGGGAAGTTCTTGAGCACAGAGGATCAAGAGGAGCATTGTGGCAGTGACTGTTTTGCACGAGGAGATCCTTGCAGGACTAGTGGCAGTGGCTGCGTAACCCTCATCGCTGAGAAGCCCCGGAAAGCAGCACTTGGGAAGGAGTGCGTTAGATCCATGAGTGTTAGGAGTCTTTAATTCTAGAATAAAGTGGACAGAGGCTATGAAGCATGCAAAGATGTGTTTCACAGGGAGTATAATACCTGTCAAGCACACAATGGTGATGGCAATAAAGAAGTGTAAATTGACAAATGCAATAGATCATCAATCCAGTGACTATTGCATCAGGTTGAATGTATTTGTATATGCTGTCAAAACCTGGTGGATCTATCCACAATGATTGGCTTTCAATATAAATTTTTCTTTCATTCTTTGGGCCGAACCATGATGATGACGAGGTGTTAACTTCACTACTCTAGGGACGTATCGCCGGTGAATTGACACATCAATATAATTATAGCCACTTTTTTTTAGGAAATACAACTTTACAGGTAAGAGTGTGACTAAAAATTGCATGTCTAATGTCATGTGGGTTGGACACCCACGTGCTAGGACCAGCCAGCCTTAGCTACCTAAAATTAAGTGATATAATCCCTATTATGTGTAAGTTAGGAATAGTATCATTTAATTGGAAAGTTATCAATTACTCCCAAGAAGTACCAAAGTTAACACCTGGTCATGATATTGCAGCAGGTCCACCGTCCACATGTTCAGCAAGGACTTGCAGCTGCAATTTAACGGCAAAGAGAGAAAATATAGGATTTAGAAATAGTCCATTTGAATAGGGAAAGGTCTAGTAAGTCCAATTGTATTGGGATAGGTCAAGTTCTTGAGCATCCACTATACAATGATGGCATGTACTTACGTCTGAGGCAAGGTAGAAAGAACTATCGCCCTATATATATTCTCTTATGTAGTCTATGTCAATCCAATCTCTCGAAGGCATACATCTGGTTGTCATCAGCACGGTAGTTATCCCATTGTGGATCTAGGTTCACAGCAAACTTCAAAAACAAAAGATCCTACCACACATGCGTATTGGCCATAGATTGATAGTATGGATGAACCCTAAATTTGCTTGCCTTCTTAGAATTTGGAGACATGCAGCTCTGTAGTATATTGCTTACTTTCACAACCAATTCATATGCATAGATGGAAACATTTTTAGATGTAACAATCACACAATCTATTTTAACATTAGAAATATTGTTGGCTCTGAACTAAAATATGTTTCTTCTTTCTACTGATCGGACTTGTTTAACAATGATGTCATTGTTTGACGAAAATAAACTAAGATATGAGAATGTGTTTTCCTTTCATTTCTTAACCATTCAGTCATTGTTTTGAAATGTACTACCTCCAATCCAAAATAAATGTTGCAGTTTTGAACTAGGCTGAGTTCAAAACTTTGATTATTTTGGATCGGAGGGAGTGTCTTTTAGGACTTGAGTTTTTCCTTCATTATTTTGATTCATGACATGAGAATGTGTTGATATTTTTTAGCATATTTCTAATAATTTTATATCCTCCAGTAAGAAGACTGCTTAATTTCAAACTAAGCAATACAATTTACCTACCACTTTAATCGATTTCACCATTTACTGTATCAAGTGGTCATATTTCATTCTCCATGACGTTATTTGCAATGTAGAGTACGATTCCTCTCATGATTATGTATGCACTGAACAGGTTGCTCTTGCATCTGGGAATAAAAGGAACTTTGAAAAAGTGAGGAAGGCTCAGCTTAGCATTAACTTGCCCAATGTTGTAACTGTGGATGCAATCGGTCTGGCGCTGAACGATGATAATTTGCATCTTACTACTGAATCACAAGTAAAGCTTGGAGAAATACTGGCACAAGCCTACATGGGTAACTTTTTACAAGCAACCTCCTAGCAGTTCTGCCCATGCCATATGAGGTAGATACTTCATTGACCGGTTAATGGAACCCTGTTTGTGTTTCTTCTTGCATCGATCTAGTGGAAACTTCAGCACTCATATATTATTGCATAAACTTATCTATCTCTTGTACCTATACTACTAAAACTGTAATAAATACATGAGAATAGTGTTTGTACTGCAAACAAACACCTTCTACCATCAACAGAAAATAAATCATCAACATATCAGGCCATATGAACACTTTTCTCAGTGGTGCTTAAATTCCTTGTTGTAGGTGTATTTTTATATGTTGGCATTGAAAAAGAAATACAGTTTCTTTCCACCTAGCCTCCCTAAGTAATTTATAGTTTTAACATGTTTTTATCGAAATGATGGTAAGCTTCCGGCAATGAAATTGTCCTTTTCTTTTGGTATGAGTGCCAAAGAGAACTTCCATTTTAATGATTTGGCGATAACTTGGCTTGAAGGACAGATCTTCGAACTTCGGATATCCCAAGTAATCTCACGTGTCCCGTACTGCGACCGGAATTCGAAATACCCACTTCATGCACGGATTGTTGCCGAGTTATTTCCGGAAAAGATGCTTAAATGAGTGTGGTTGTTTGGTTCATGTGCGACGCTATCAAAGGTTGATAGTATGGCGGCACCGGCTTGGCAAGTGGTTGGTAGCAACACAAATGGACTTTGATTTGGTGTACTCTCCGAGTAGCGGTCACCAGCTCCAAGGTGAATAGCTCATGGTCTGACCTTCTGGTTGTACCTGACAATGGTGGTGTTTCCGCACCCTCCCTTGTTGAAGCTCTTTGAGATTGCTCGGACTTGCTTTGGGTGAAACCCTTGATCGGACCCTAGTGGTTGGATCCGGCGACGAATGATGATCAGACATCATTTTTCCTTCTTGAGGTGTCGCCTTTGAAGAATCTCTTTTGTAGTCTCGGTGGTGGTTGGGGTTAAGGGTTGCTGTTGTGTGTTGTCGTTTCCTTCGGACTTTTTTCTTCTTCTCTTTCTTTTTGGACGTATGCATCCTCAATGTCTCTCTTTGTTCTTGACTTTGTGTTGTTGCATTGTCACCTTTTTTATATTCAATAATACATTGTACAAAATAGAATTTCTGAATTCACCAACATTTTCCTAAGATAACCTCGCAAAAAATAAAAGAAGAGAAGAGAATTACATAACTGCATGAAGAGGAATACACCATCCTGACGATGTTTTTAAGATGTATCTGCCACAAAGTCTTGTATCACAGCACGTATTGCGACCGGAATTCTTAAGGAGTGGGTATTTCCGTCGGACCGTGTCAAGCCACCAAAGGTGTACCCACCTTGCACTCTCTGCTTCGTCGTGAATGTCACCGTAAATGTCGCACTCCTGCTTCCACCTCTTGTGAATCTGATAACAGATGGCTCCACTGACACAACAACCCCTGCTGGAGCCTCAACTATGGCTCGGTATGTTGCTTCCGATGGCCCGACATTCGTGACAGTGCGCCGAACAATGACCTTCTCCTTGAGGTTCGGCACTACGGCGATTGAGGGGAGGTTAAGATTGCGGGTGTAAGACTCACAACCTTCCAATAATCCTAGGGTGCAGTTCAATAACTTATTGTACTCCTTTGCATCAACATCGTAAACCAATCCAGGATCGACAGCCCTGACCGGGTCCATTTGACCACCTCCAAAGTCGAAAGGGTCGGCCAATTTCCTCGGGACCCCCTCTACTTGGATCGGCATACCAAACCGATCCGTCACTAATGCTACAACCAATACCAATAAATGAGTTAGTGATATACAATTGTGATTCATTTAGAAGAGTTTTGGTTGTACCCTTCGTGTGTACCTGTGGTTATGATGGCGGATTTGATCATGGCAGGCAACAAATCACGATGAAGTGACTTGAGAAGCACGGTCACCGCCGAGACATGTGGGCACGCCATTGATGTCCCGGATTTGAACACGTACGAGCTGCGCTTAGCTGCCACGATGCTGACCCCTGGGGCAGCTATATCAGGCTGATCAAATATAGAGACGTTTAGTTTTTTTAATAGACATGCATTCTATGGTTGTTTCGTGTAAAAATGATGATACATACCTTGAGTATGTCAGGGAATGCGGGTCTTGGTCCTCTTGAAGAGAACGAGGCGACCCTCGGCGACAACACCCCGTTTCCAACAACACTCACTGTACGCAACACCTTGAACACTGGATTCCTGCACGAAACATAAAAGAGATGAATTCTCGGAGGATAAAAGATGCAATGTTTTACCTTGTTTCAAACAACGCAACATGTTCTTACTCTGTGATGTCCCCATAGGAGAGAACTCTCTGTGCGATTTCGAAATCCACCAGCACGCAGGGCATAATGCCATTGCACTCAGCCAGGGTGTCGAGGCCCTCCGCAGCATACTGTGCGAAGATAAGGCCCTTTGCGCCAGCCTCTACAGTACGGTTAATGGCTCGAGGAAGTGCTAGCTGAGGCGGTACTATGGCTGCCTCTGCTGGTGCATAGCACAGGACGATTTTACCGGTGACGTTGCTTGATGACAGTGACAGCGCGTCGCAGCTGCATATAATTCTTAAAAATCAATATCCTTCAGAATCAATATGCCATGAATTCATGATTCGACAAAGTGTAGCACTATATATCAAATGTGTTAAGTGAGTGTTTTATTTCATTACCTCCCTGCATAAACAAGGGCCTTAAAGTCGAAGATGCAGTATTGTGAAGAGATTGCCCCGGTGTTTGGAATCAAACACAAACACAAATTAAAGAAATCTTTTTTCCCGTGGGGAACAAGCTAGAGAAAGACACTTTCTCCGTTCCATAATTCTTGTCGAAATATTAAATGTATCTAGACGTTTTTGGGGAATAGATACATCTATTTTTGGGCAAATTTGAGACAAGAATTATGGAACGGATGGAGTAAAAGATACTCTAATATATGCATCGTTACAGAAGTAATGGAAGCTTTAGAGGGTATCAAGCACCACTAAGCTTAAAACTGCATTCTTGCAAATTGTGCAACTTGAGTAAAATTTTTGGTTCAATTTCTACTTTGTAGGTTATATGTAGATTGTTTTACAGAATATAGTGGTTGAGTGTTTATCCCAAGAACTCGTAATGTGCCAAAGTTTTGAAAACATCTCATATGACAAATAGACAAACCCCTATAAATCGAGAATACTGCATGCAAGTAAAATGTCACACATCATAACATAAATAATTACGATAAAGTTTAATTATACGTATCACCAGCTTTTCATTGTTCCCGAGTGTCATCAACGTCGGGAAAGCCCGATCAATGGTGCTGGCGGCCACTGTGGTGACCCACGGCACGGCATTCATCACCGTCTGCGGCACGGGGCCATCGTTCCCGCCGGCGAACACGACGGAGATGCCTCTCTGAACAGCATGCAGCGACCCGAACCCGACGTTCTCGCTCCCGGCTTTCCCCAACGACAAGGACAGGACGTCCACACCGTCGTTGATGGCATGGTCGATGGCGGCAAGGATCGCGGCGTCGCTGCCTCCTCCAATCTGGCCCCACAACACCTTGTAGATGGCAAGCCTTGCGCGTGGTGCTCCACCACGCGCCACGCTGACGGCCAGGACTCCGCCGTAGCTGGCGCCACGCACCGGGGGCTGCCGGCGATCGTCGAGGCGACGTGCGTGCCGTGACCACCGAAGTCTCTTGGCGACATGTAGTCACCCTTTAGCGCCTTGTCGCTCAAGCCGCCAGTGAACCACCGAGCGCCGATGATCTTTCTGTTGCAACCTGTGGCGTTGAATTCTTGGCCGATCTGGCATGTGCCTCTCCACCGTGCCGGTACGGGGCTGTACCCGGTTATATATGCCCCCATCTTGTTCCGCGATTCAGGCCAAATGCCTGCAACAGAATGGCATGGACCGAATCGAATTGGTTATATATGCCCCCATCTTGTTCTTGTCATGCATGTTCCTGGCTAGAGCTAGTAATGCAACCGCGAACCTGAATCGATGACCCCGATGATGATATCTTCACGTAGTTTGCTTTCTGGAGAGGCCGGCCAGTTGCTGTGGTTGTTGGCTGTAGTCAAGATCGAGGAAGTCCCAGCTCCGGGTTGTGTGTGCTTCATGATAGGTGTTAGGCTTCACGCTGATAACTTCAGGGAATTCTACACACTCAGAGCATAAGCTTGTTAGTTTCTGACGTCCATCATCATGCAAGTAGAAATATGAAAATACAGGATGATTAATCAGCACGAACTTACAATGGTTTCAGCTTGTGATTTGGTGAGCATCGCTGCCAACCCAGAGAATCCGTGCTTGTAGCTGTACACTATCGACCGCAAGGATTCATCCTTGCTGTTGCAAATAAAAACAAAATGCTACTAACAATTAATTGATGTTTCTTCTAGACGTGGTGGTAATCATATGCAACATGAATTATACTAGCTATAGCAATTACCTCCCAAGAACAGAGGTTAGCACGTCATGGTGCGAGGCGGTAACCACGGTTGGATCATTGTGTTTCTTGTCCCCCATATACACAATGTAGAGCTGATGAAGTTGCCAAGAGACAATATCAGAACAAAGCCGAGTTTGGCAAAAACAAAGTAATTAAAGAGAGGTCTTCCGAATTACAAGAAGCTAGCATCGTTCTTACTTTGCTCGACGCGTGAGCTGAAAGAGGAAACAGTACTGTCGCCAGTAGCAGAGCACAAGTGAAGGCTGTTCTCAAATCCATATCTGATTTCCGGAAGAGTGTTATGTTTGTTGTGTCCCTGTGCTATGTGGCGTTCATGTTTATATAGCAGCCAGCTGGGGAGGGTGCATGCAAGAGCAGTTTAGAAGAACTTGTCTGCGTGTTTTGTTCTGTTTTTTTTGGTAACACACGTGGGACAGAAAGACTAGATCATCTCTGTATGCAAAGCAGAAAGCACAAAGCAGCAGCCTTCGTCCTTCGATGAGTTGATCAGGTCCGCCACGATTAAACAACTAGCTAACCCCATACCAAACCGGATATAAGTATTCAGGTTTCTGTTGTAATGGCATGATGGGTATAAATGACTTGATGTGGAAGGCTAAAATAATTTTTAGACGCGTCCGGTAGGTGTTACGTACTGATTAATAAAGTTGAAAACGTGAAGGGGATTCTTCATAGGAATTTGGTGGACTTTTCGCACATTGAAACATTCCACTGGCATCGATTAATCTTGAGTCGATGTAGTGTTTTGTGATCACCTCTTTATTTAAAGCGTGTCTTTTCCAGCTGTTGTAAGGAATGATCAAATACCGTGCGAAATTAGTGTGACGTGGCTGATTGGGCAAGAAGAACATAAGTAGTGCTGAGAGGAATGTGCTGAGACAACTTTTAAGTAAGAGAAGATATTTGTCACTTGGACCACATTGTACTTCACCTTGGATAAACTCCACCTAATTGAAAGGCTAAATGTAAATTTATAATCGGCTGAACTTAAATTATACTAAAACGGATGTGCAAATGTAATATGGGTTATCATTCAAAATGATGATTGGTCATGTAATCTGAAGGCACAATCAAATTTGAAAAATCTGTGATGCGGAAGCTTTTATCAAGATCGTTTATGCAGGATTTGATTATAGTGCACAAGAGGATTTGTCTTTTCTTAGAACGAGAGCTTTTGAGGCTTTCTTCTCACGGAGCCACATATTTTGCTAATTTTGTCCGGAAAACCACACGTTTTGTGTCTGATTGTCTCAAGTTGCCCAAAACAGAGGGTTAAGGCATCTTGACATGTTTTCTTACATGTGGGCCGCACCCTCACTTCGCTCCCATCCATTTTTCATCCTTGTATTTCTCATGAATAAAAGAAGATGTGGGGCTACAAGAGAAACTGACGGTCAGATGAAGCCTGGCGTGGCCTGACAGGAGGGGTCCACATGTAAGAAAACCTGTCAAAATGGTTTAACCCTTTGTTTTGGGCAATTTGAGACAATTAGACACACAATGTGTGGTTTTCCGAACAAATTAGCAAAATCTGTGGCTCCGTGAGAAAAACGCCTCAAAAACTGTTGTTCTGTGAAATTAACTATTTAACTATTTTCTAATTGATGTGTCTGTTCCGTAAACCATCTCTAATTGCATCAAATGCCCGGCTATTAGTTATTACCATGTAGGTAATGTATAGCTAGCTAGACGTACGCCTCTCTTAAAATCTTAGCTCCAAAGCGCAAAGCATCGGGGTGTTGGAAATATGCTCTAGAGGCAATAATAACTTTGTTATTATCATATTTCCTTGTTATTGATAAATGTTTATTATCCATGCTATAATTGTATTGACATGAAACTAAATACATGTGTGGATAAGTAAATAAATACTGTGTCCCTAATATGCCTCTACTAGATTAGCTCGTTGATTAAAAGATGGTTAAGGTTTCCTAACCATAGACATGTGTTGTCATTTAATAACGAGGTCGTACCATTAGGAGAATGATGTGATGAACAGACCCAAAGATAAGCATATCTTTTGATCTCGTCACTTAAGTTTTAATGCTATTGTTTACATAATGTCAAGTATCATTTTCTTGGACCATGAGATCATGACACTCCTTAGTAACAGAAGAATACTTTGTGGACATCAACCGTCATCTCGTAACTGGATGATCATAAAGGTGTACTTTAGATATCTCAGAAGGTGCTTGTTGGGTTGTATCAATCAAGACTGGGATTTGTCACTCCATGTGACGGAAAGATATCTTCAGGCCCTCTCGGTAATATAACATCCTAATGAGCTTGCAAGTATGTGACTAATGTGTTTAGTCATGGGGATATTATATTGCGGTATGAGTAAGGAGAAATTGCCGGTAACGAGATTGAACTAGGTATGGTGATACCGAGGATCAAATCTTGGGCAAGTAATATATCGCGAGATAGAGAGAACTCCACCCTCGTGGTGTTTGGTCACAGGACAGAAGGAGAGTCCCGGGAGGACTTATCTATCCCCTGGCCGGCCCCCTTTAGGAAAGGAAAGGGGAAATCAGAATTAGGTAATTGATCCCTATGTGATCAAATACATATTTCTTGAGAGGCTAGGAAGAAAAGAGCAGATTGTTTCCTCTGCCTGCCTTGCTTCCATCTCCTCCCCTATATAAGGAGGGGAGGGGCTGCCCCCGGGAATAACCCTGCTCCTCTCCCCGACCTCCTCCTCTCACGCGCACGGCGAAGCCCTGCCCGTGGAGAACTTCATGATCATAACCTACACCACGCCGTCGTGCTGCCGGGATCTCGTCAAGCTCTCCCCTCGTCTTGCTGGATCAAGAAGGAGGAGACAACATCAAGCCGTACGTGTGGATATTGAGGAAGTGCCATCCGTTCGGCATTGAGATCAATCTCATTGAAAATACGACTACACCAACAACGATATCGTGATCGTAACGCTTTGTGATCTTCAAGGGTATGAAGCTCAATTCCCTCTCATTACTTACATCTAGCAGATATGGTTTTGGATTTCTTCCGCACTTCTTGAAGGAAAATTTTTGTTTTCCATGCAACGAACCCATCACGGGGAGCAGATCAAATATTTAAGTATTAGTCTACACAAAGACTTCTTGTGAGTTCCTCTTAGCTTGAAAGTTATAGCCAGTCTATGATTGGTGCCGCCAGAAGCTTGGTAGTACTATGGACGGCTTTGACGGCCATCGGCCTGCGATCGACATTGTTGTCCAACTGCCTGCCATTGCCGGCGCTAGCATAGCAATCACGCATGATGTTATGTTGACTTCTGAGCGAAGATCATTGACGTACGTGGTGCATCTTGACGCTCCTCTGACCATGGCGATGTGTCGCATTGAGCCCCGCGTGTTGTCGCTAGAACTGGCAAGCTCATACATTTTCATGTTCCTAGCTAAGCTCGATGATGCGTATTTCCACCTTGAGTTCATGCTGAGAGGAGCTCCAGCAAGGAGCAGAAAATTGAAGATGAACACAATAAAATAGAGAGGACAACCTTTGCAGAGCAGCATGCCATACTTGGAGGAGTCTCTGGTACACAAGAGAAGAAGCAGCAACACGTTTTGCCAAAGTGGCGATTCTACCGGCTCCGCTATGTAGTGGTGCCACGTGCTGTTGGGCCAGCCCATCTTATTATTATATTTTGTTGTTGTATGGTATGACTCAATGGTATATGGATTTGGTATACGGTATGAGAATGATATTTTCATTAGTATATGGTATCGGTCAATGATATATGGTACTGGTATATGGTATCAGTCAATGATATATGTTATCGGTCAATATATGTGGTACTGGTACATGGTGTCAGTCAATGATATATGATATATTTTAATGATATATGATGTATGATGCCACGTGTCAGCATGTGGCTGGTTGCATGCAGCACATGGGCTCTACATGTATGCAGCACATGGGTTATGCCGGCTCCTCGAGGAGTGCAGTAAGGATACCTCTGCTCGGTCGCCAAGGGTTCGCCCCATGGTAGAGGAGCCCAATGTTGTAACTTGGATGCAATTGGTCTGGCACTAAACGATGATAATTTGCATCTTACTACTGAATCACACAGGTAAAACTTAAAGAAATACCGGCACAACCACAAGCCTGCATGGATAACTTTTTAAAGTAACCTGCTAGCAGTTCTGCCCATGCCATATGAGGTAGATTCTTCATTGATCGGTTAATAGAACCATGTTTGTGTTTCTTCTCGCATCGATCTAGTGGTAACTTGAGCACTCATATATTACTGCATAAACTTACCTATCTCTTGTACCTATACTAATAAAACAATATAATAAATACATGAGAATAGCGGTTGTACTGCAAACATCTTCTACCATCAACAGAAAATTAATCATCAACATAAGCATGCCATATGAACACTTTTCTCAGTGGTGCTTAAATTCCTTGTTATAGGTGTATTTTCATATGTTGGCATTGAAAAAGAAATCCAGTTTCTTTCCACCTAGCCTCACCCAAGTAAATAATTTATAGTTCTAACAAATGTTTATCGAAATGATGGTATGCTGACGGCAATGAAATTGTCCTTTTCCTTTGGCATGAGTGCCAAAGAGAACTTCCATTTTGACTTATTTTGGAATCTTACCTTCACTAATATGTTCCAAAGAGAACTTATGCAGTTATTTTGTACATATACTTTCTAAAGAATGTGTTTACGTATATTTTCTTATTCTTATTGTATAATGAAATTAAACCGAGAGAAGAAAAAAATTACCAGGAGAAATCTTAGGAAAATGTTGGTGCTCTCTCTGAGTAGCGGTCAACAGCTCCAAGCTGAGTAGCTCATGGTTTGACCTTCTGATTGTATCTGACAATGGTGGTGTTTCCGCACCTTCCCTTGTTAAGGTATTGCTTGGAGATTGCTCATACTTGCTCTTCTGGGTGAAAACCCTTGATCGGACCCTAATGGTGGGATCCGGCGACGAATGATGATCAGACGTCATTTTAAATCTGGAGGTGTAGCCTTTGAAGAATTCTTTTGTAGTCTAGGAGTGCCTTGGTGGTGGTTGTGGTTAAGGGTTGCTGTTGTGTGTTGTCTTTTGCTTTGGACTTTTCTTTTGCTTCTTTCTTTTTTTGGCTGTATGCATGCATCCCCAGTGTCTCACACTTTGTTCTTCACATTGTGTTGTTGCCGTGTCACCTTTTTATTTTAAATAATACATTGTACAAAATAGAATTTCTGAATTCACCAACATTATCCTAAGATAATCTCGCCAAAAAATAAAAGAATAAAAGAGAATTACATGAGTGCATGAAGAGGTATACACCATCTCGCCGACGTTTTTAAGATGTATCTGCCACAAAGTCTTGTATCACAGTACGTACTGCAACCGGAATTCTTATTGAGTGGGTATTTCCGTCAGACCATGTCAAGCCTCCAAAGGTGTACCCACCTTGCACTCTCTGCTTCGCCGTGAATGTCACCGTAAATTCCGCGCTCCTGCTTCCACCTCTTGTGAATCTGATAACAGATGGCTCCACCGACACAACAACCCCTGCTGGAGCCTCAAGTGTGGCTCGGTACGTTGCTTCCGACGGCCCGACATTCGTGACAGTGCGCCGAACCATGACCTTCTCCTTGAGGTTTGGCACGGCGATTGAGGGGAGGTTGAGATTGCGGGTGTAAGACTCACAACCTTCCAATAATCCAAGGGTGCAGTTGAAGAACTTGTTGTAGTCCCTTGCATCAACATCGTAAACCAAGCCAGGATCGACAGCCCTGATAGGGTCGATGTGGCCACCTCCAAAGTCAAAAGGGTCGGCCAATTTCCTCGGGACCCCCTCTGCTTGGATCGGCATACCGAACCGATCTGTCACCGATGCTACAACCAATACCAAGAAATGAGTTAGTGATATACAATTGTGACTCATTTAGAAGTGTTTTGGGTGTACCCTTGGTGTGTACCTGTAGTTATGATGGCGGATTTGATCATGGCCGGCGACCAATCACGATGAACTGACTTGATAAGCGCGGTCACCGCCGAGACATGTGGGCAAGCCATTGATGTCCCAGATCTGAACACGTACGCGCTGCGCTCAGCTGCCAGGATGCTGACCCCTGGTGCAGCTATGTCCGGCTGTTCAAACATAGAGACGCTTAATTTTTATGAATATGCATTCTCTGGTTGTTTCGTGTAAAGCGATGATACATACCTTGAGTATGTCAGGGAATGCAGGGCTCGGCCCTCTTGATGAGAACGAGGCGACCCTCGGTGACAACACCCCATTTCCAACAACATTCACAGTACGCGACACCTTGACCACCGGATTCCTGGCACAAATAGTAAAAGAGATGAATTCTCGGAAGGATAAAATAATGCAACGTTTTACCTTGTTTCAGACAATGCAACATGTTCTTACTCTGTGAGTTCACCATAGGAGAGAATTCTTTGTGCAATTTCGAAATCCACCAGCACGCAGGGCATAATGCCATCGCATGCAGCTAGGGTGTCGAGACCCTCCGAAGCATATTGCGCGAAGATAAGGCCCTTTGCGCCAGCCTCCACAGTACGGTTAATGGCTGGAGAAAGTGCTAGCCCAGGCGGTACGATGGCTGCCTTAGCCGGTGCATAGCACAGGACGATTTTACCGGTGACGTTGCTTGAGCTTGATGACAGTGACAGCACGTCGCAGCTGCATATAATTATTGAAAATCAATATCCTTCGGAATCAATATGTCATGAATTCGTGATTCGACAAAGTGTGTGGCACTATAAATCAAATTTGTTAAGTGAGTGTCTTATTTCATTACCTCCCCGCATAAACAAGAGCCTTAAAGTCGTTGCTGATCGAAGATGCATTATGGTGTAGAGATTGCCCCTGTTTTTAGAATCATACACAAATTAAAGAAAGATTTTTCTTGCGGGGAACAAATTAATCTAAAAGATACTCCAATATATGCATCGTTACAGAAGCATGCCTCATATATACCGTTCAAAGAACTAAGGAAAGCTTTAGAGCGTATCAAGCACCACTAAGCTTGTTTTTGACGAAAACGGCAGCACCACTCGGCTTAAAACTGCATTCTTGCAAAGTGGGCAACTTGAGTAAATTTTTGTTCTATTTCTACATTGTAGGTTATATGTAGACTGTTTTACAGAATAGAATAATTGAGTGTCCGTCCCAAGAACTAGTAATGTGCCAAAGTTTTGAAAACATCTCAGACGACAAATATACAAACGTGCCCCTATATATCTACAATGCTAAAATGTTGCACATCAAGACATAAATAATTACGATGAAGCTCAATTAAACGTACCACCAGCTTTTCATCGTTCCCGAGTGTCATCAAGGTCGGAAAAGCCCGGTCAACGGTGCTGGCGGCCACCGTGGTGACCCACGGCACGGCATTTGTCACCGTCTGCGGCACGGGGCCATCGTTCCCGCCGGCAAACACGACGGAGATGCCCCTCTGAACAGCATGCAGCGACCCGACGATCTCGCTGCCGGCGCTCCCCAGCGACAAGGACAGGACGTCCACGCCGTCGTTGATGGCATGGTCGATGGCGGCAAGGAACGCGGCGTCGCTGCCTCTTCCAGCCCGGCCCCACAACACCTTGTAGATGGCCAGCCTTGCACGAGGCGCCCCGCCACGCGCCACCCCGGCTGCCAGGCCTCCGCCGTAGTAGCTCGTGCCGCGCACCGGGCTGCCGGCGATCGTTGAGGCGACGTGCGTGCCGTGGCCTTCGAAGTCTCTTGGCGACATGTAGTCGCCCTTGAGCGACGAGGCGCTCAAGCCGCCGGTGAACCATCGGGCGCCGATGATCTTTCTGTTGCAACCCGTGGCATTGAACTCCTGACCGGTTTGGCATGTGCCTTTCCACCGGGCCGGCACGGGGCCGTACCCGGCGTCGTCAAAGCTTGGCGATTCAGGCCAAATGCCTGCATCGTAACAGAAGCACGGACCGGATTCAATTAATAGTTATGCATAATGCATGCCCATCTTGAATATTTCTTTTTTTTTCTGCAAATGCCCATCTTGATCTTGTTCCTGTTAGAGCTAGAAAAAAATGTGATCGCGAACCTGAGTCGATGACCCCGATGATGGTATCTTCACCATAGTTTGCTTTCTGGAGGAGGCTGGCCGGTTGCTGTGTGTAGTCAAGATCGAGGAAGTCCCAGCTCCGGGTTGTGTGTGCTTGGTGGTAGGTGTTAGGCTTCACGCTGATAACTTCAGGGAATTCTACACACTCGGAACATATGCTGGTTAGTTTCTGACGTCCATCATCATGCAAGTAAAAATATAAAAAGACAGGATGATTAATCAGTACGAACTTGCAATGGTTTCGGCTTGTGATTTGGTGAGCATCGCCGCGAACCCAGAGAATCCGTGCTTGTAGCTGTAAACTATCGACTGCAAGGCTTCATCCTTGCTGTTGCAAATAAAAATAAAATGCTAGCAATTAGTTGTTGTTTCCATACGTACGTGGTGGTAATCATATGCAACATGAACTATACTAGCTATAGTAATTACCTCCCAAGAACAGAGGTTAGCACGTCATGGTGCGAGGCGGTAACCACGGTTGGATCATCGTGTTTCTTGTCCCCCATATACACAATGTAGAGCTGATGAAGTTGCCAAGAAACAATATCAGAACAAAGCCGAGTTTGGCAAAAAAAAAAAAACAGAGTAAAGTGAAGTCTTCCGAGTTACAAGAAGAAACAATACTATCGTTCTTACTTTGCTCGACGCGTGGGCTGAAAGAGGAAACAGTACTGTCGCCAGAAGCAGAGCACAAGAGAAGGCCGTTCTCAAATCCATGTCTGATTTCTGGGAAGAGTGTTATGTTTGTTGTGTCCCTGTGCTCTCAAGCTCGTATGTTTATATAGCATCCAGCTGGGGATGGTGCATGCAGCAACAGTTTAGAAGAACTTGTCTGCGTGTTTTCTTTGGTAACACACGTGCGAAAGAAAGACTAGATCATGTCTGTATGCAAAGCACGAAGCAGCAGCCTTTGGTGAGTTGATCAGGTCCCCAACGATTAAACAACAGCTAAGCCATACCAAACCGGAAATAATTATTCAGATTTCTGATTTCCGGTCTGCTGCTCAATGGGTATAAATGGCATGATGTGGCAAGCTAAAATAATTTTAGACGCGTCTGGTAGGTGTTACGTACTGATTAACAAACTTGAAAACGTGAAGGGAATTTTTCAAAGGAATTTGGTGGACTTTTCGCACATTGAAACATTCCACTGGCAACGATTGCTTGGGCTGATCCATTTCTACGGTTGCAAATAATTGAAGGACGGTAACGCTCGATTAATCTTGAGCCGACGTAGTGTATTGTGATCACCTCTTTATTTAAAGCGTGTCTTTTCAAGCTGTTGTAAGGAATGATCAAATGTCCGTAAGGATTTAGTGTGAAGTGGATGATTTGGGCAAGAAGAACATAACTAGTGCTGAGACAACTTTTTAGTAAGAGAAGATATTTATCACTCGGACCATATTGTACTTCACCCGGAGAATTGCCCAGTGCCTGAAACAACCCATCATCTTCTTCTCGGTTGTGTGGTGGCGTGGCAAGTCTGGTTTCATCTTCTTCGTTCTTGGGACTTGACTCATTGGCTTCCGAATGAGACCTCGACGATTGAAGCTTGGTGGCAGGACCCGCCAATTTCGGGGGCTGCTCGCAAAGACCTGGCCACTGTCTCCACTCTTAATTTTTGGTGAATATGGAAACATCGAAACACGATGGTTTTTGAAAGCAAAAACCCAAGCTTGCACTTGATCTTCCAGGCCATTGCTCGAGAAGGTGCTTGCTGGTCTCAAGCGAAGCTATTTGGAAGTTCTAGATTTGCTCAAATCCCGGGTGCGAGTTCCGAGTGGAGAGACACTGGCTGATGTAATTTTCTCCTTTCTTTTGCCCTTGTGGCGTGTAGCTGGGTCGCAGCATTTCCTATCGAATATTTACGCATTAGTCTACACACGCAGAGAAGTATTCTCGTGAGTTCCTCTTAGCTTGAAAGATATAGCTAGTTGTGATCGGTGGCGCCAGCAGCTCTCGGTAGCACTCCTTGACAAAAAAGAAATTTGCCGTGAAAGGCAGGAGCTCTGCCATGCAATATTAGAAGAGGAAAACCAAGTATATGTACATGCGACCGAGGTCGAAACAAGAAAAAAAGCCAAAGATGAAACAGAGAAAGACTATTCCAACGGACCAAACGCAGCTGGCTGGTAGGACAGACAGAAAAAACCGAAGAACCACAAGAAACCTCACGGCACGGTAACGCAATGGAAAGCAAGCCTATGGGTATCAATTGCGTCACTGGCAAGCGACGCGACAACAAAAGCAGGAGCTGCCACGGTCTAGAAGATACGGCGGTTGCGCTCCTTCCAAATGTTCCACATGATGTAAATGAGCACCCCATTGAAATATTGTCTTCTTTCTTTGGCAATCGTCTTGGAGGATTGAATCCACCAGGCACAAGTGTCCCTATAGTCAGAAGGCTTGACCTGCTGAAGGATGTTGAAGTTGTAGTGGTGAAGGACTTTTTCCCACACCTGGCAGGCAAAAGGGCATCGAAGGAAAAAGGTGTGTCCCGACTCATGAGGATCAGTGCAAAAGGAACATCCAGGAGTGTGCGGCCAGCCCCTGACGGTGAGATTGTCGGCGGTGAGAATCTTGTTCTGCACAAGAAGCCAGGCGAAGAATTTGCACTTGTTTTCGGCCTTGGCTTTCCAGACAGTGTTAGCGTGTTGGGCATGGATGGAGCCGAGGAATTGAGCTTTGTACGCCGAGCTAGAGGTATAGGAGCCATGCGAGGTCCAACGCCAAGTGATGGAATCGAGGGAGTCAGGGTTCAGGACCACACCTTGAAGTCTCAACCGAAGGGAGACAAACTCATCGAGTTGAACCGCATTGGAGATCTTGCCTCTTAAAGCGCGGACTCAAGCCCCCTCGGTAATATCATCGTGCATAGAACGGTTCTTCCTCCTAGTGATGGCAAAAATGGTAGGTGCAATGACATTGGGAGCCAAACCGTCCAGCCAGGAGTCATGCCAGAATTTCGCCTTACGACCATTGCCAATCTGCACCGTGGTGGAGGCAGAAAAAAGAGCACGGTCGCATTTGTTCACCGGAGGGGATATTCCCACCCATGGGTTGTTAGCACATATCCACTCGTACCACAACCAACGCAGACGCAAGGCACAACTAAATTTCTCCAAGTCAAGGATGCCTAGGCCGCTAAGCTTCCTAGGCATGCAAACTTTGGACCAATTGACCAAGTAGTGACCACCATTCACCTCCTCTTTGCCCTTCCAAAGGAAAGATCTGCTGATTTTGTTCATCTTCTTGATGGCCCATTTTGCAATGGGGAAGACCGACATGTGGAAGATCGGGATGGCCGACAGGACTGCCTTGGTCAAGGTAAGCCTGCCAGCAGAGGACAGCATGGTCCCTTTCCACCTCGGTAGACGCGTAGCAAGTTTGTCAATAAGGGGTTGCACATGGATTCGCTTCAACTTGCGGACGTGGAGCTGCAGGCTAAGGTACCGGCATGGGAAGCCCATGCGACTGCCTGGAAAATGGAGGAGCAGTTGGTCGAGTGATCACAGCAGATGGGGTGCACAAACGATTTGGAGAAGTTCATAATAAGACCCGAAATCTGACCAAAGGATTCAAGAATGCACTGAGTGGCGTGCAGGTCTTGAACGGTGGGGTTGATGAAGATCGCCGCGTCATCCGCGTAAAGAGAAACACGAAGCTTTGCCGAATGAGAAGGCAGCGGGGATAGAACCTGTTGCAACGAGGCCAAGTGGAAAAGCCTGTGTAAGGGGTCAATCGCAAGGATGAAGAGCATAGGGGACAGCGGGTCTCCCTGCCGGACTCCACGGCGGTGCGAAAAGTTTTCACCCGGCAAGCCATTGAGGAGGGGGCGAGAGGTAGCAGTGGCAAAGAGCAAGGAGATCCAATCATGCCAAAGACGTCCAAACCCAAGAGCCGTCAGGGCCTCCAAAAGGTAGCTCCAGTTGACAGTGTCAAAAGCTTTAGCAATATCGAGCTTGAGGAAAAGAGCCGGAGATTTTGATTTTTGGAAGGACTGCACCACGTTTTGGACATAAAGGAAATTATCTTGGATGCATCGACGCTTGATAAAGGCACTCTGGGCAGCAGAAACAAGGTCGTCGAGTCTCAGGCCGAGCCGGTTTGCAAGAAGCTTTGAAAAGATCTTTGCGACACCATGGATAAGGCTAATCAACCTGTAGTGAGAGATCGAAGTGGCGTCGCAAGACTTAGAGAGCAAGGCAATGTTGGCCGTATTTAAGAGAGCAAAACCATCAGATTGAAGAGAGTGCAAACGAGAGAAGGCCGCTGTCATATCTTCCTTGATCACGTTCCAACAAGTGCGAAAGAATAGGCCAGTAAAACCATCTGGGCCTGGGGCTCTGTCCATAGGCATAGAGAAAATTGTGTCTCTAATCTCCTCCATCGTGAAAGGGAGCTCCAGGTCTGAGAGATCAGAAGGTTGATATCCAAGAGCCCGCCAGTTGAGGGCCGAACCCCTCGGGGAAGACGTACCTAAAGAAGCACAGAAGTGGTCGTGAACAATCTTTTCTTTGTCTTCATGCACGAATGTCGTCCCATGCTCGGTTGCAAGAGATTGAATGAAATTTTTCCGTTGCCTCGTAGCTGCCCGAAGATGGAAGAAACTCGTGTTAGCATCTCCATGTCGAAGCCACTGCAAGCGAGATCTCTGACGAGCCTTTGCCCTCTCAATCACCGTGAGGCCAAGTCACCAGGATTTAAGCAATTTTCGGAGTGCAAATTCCTCATCAGAGAGGTCTCGCAACTCACTTGCGCAGTCAAGGCGAAGGATGACTTCACGGGCAATGGCCAGCTGCAGCTTAGTGTTGCCAATCTTCAAGCGATTCCATGCTTCGAGAGCTTTTGCTGTACGTGACAACTTGATGTGAAGGCGACGGATGGGGATTAGGGAGGAGCACGGCTTTTCCCAAGCCGAGGCCACCACCTCAGGGAAATCTTGCATACTCGCCCAAAAATTCTCAAACCTAAAGCCACGAAATCTTGGGATGGAGAGATCAGCATGAAGGAGCAGTGGGCAATGGTCTGAAAATTCTGTAGAGAGCGACCTAAGGAAGCAAAAAGGGAACGTCGCCTCCCAAATAGCCGAACAAAACACTCTGTCGATGCGAGTAAGGGTTGGATTTCTTTGCTCATTGGACCATGTGAACCGACGACCGTTAAGATTTATCTCCTTGAGATGGGAAGCATTGAGGGCATTCCGAAATAAGGTCATGAGCCTGCGGTTGATGTTATCATTGTTCTTGTCCTCAGGTTTGTATATGAGATTAAAATCTCCTAGGATCAGCCACTTGGGAGGAATGGAGTTGGCAATGAGGCGAATCTCCTGAAGGAAAGCTCTTTTTTCGGCATCCCCTTGAGGGCCGTAGACCCCCGTGATTGACCAGGACGTGGCGTCGTCACGAGGCGTGATGGTGGCAGAAATGGTGTTTTCAATGAGCGCGACGTCAGTGAGAGTAAAGTGGCGAGCTGAGCAAGAGAGGAGGATGCCACCACGGGTGCCCACTGCCAGAAGGTATGCGAAACTGTCGACGAACGAGTGACCAAGGGTGCGCGCAACAACCGTGGAGTCGATGAAGTCTAGTTTCGTTTCTTGAAGGCAAACTATAGTGGCAGCAGCGTCACGGACAACAGCACAGACTGCATCTTGACGAGCACCTGAGTTCAACCCCCGGGGGTTCTAGGAACAAATATTGCAATTTTTAGCAGCCATTGGAAAACAAGGCAGACTCAGTGATGCGTACATGGGGCAGCAGTACAGAGCTTTGACAGATTAACATAATTAGAGCAGGTTCAGCTGTGTCATCCCACGGTAGCAAACAGCAGCAGTAGCAACAGATACATTTGACGAAAAAAGAGAGGACTAACAACAACATGCAACATGATAAAATAAGGGTCGTCGACGGTGGCGAGGAGCACAAGCAGGTGATTCACTGGGCAGAGGCGGCAACGGAGCCGGCCATGTCTAGAGCCGTGACGGGCGGCAGGGGCACTAGGGAATCAAGGCCACGGAGGGTGGCGATCGCCGGAATCACTGCCTGTGAGAGGGGTCCCGTGAAGAGGTCCAAGTAGCGCTCAGCCGCGGACTGCGCAGAGCCCCCGACGTCGGAAATGCCGAGCCGCCTGAGGAGCACCGTACGCGCCGCAGCAACCGGGTTGCCACCCTTGTCACCTCGGCGGGCGAGCCGCACGCTGCGCCGCAGAGGGAGGCCCCGCGCCGTGGCCTCGGCAGCTCGGCGACGTGCCATGGCAGGAGTCGGCAGGAGGGGACGGCTTGTGTGAGGTGACGAAGGAAGGCGTTCATCGAGCGTCGCGGTGGAGGAGGAGGGGATGGGGTCCTCGGCAGGGCCATCGAACCTGCAAAAGTGGGGGTGGGCGGCAGTGGTACGGACAGGTCCAACTCCAACCGGCGGCCACCGAACCCAAAACCTGGAGACGAGCTTGAGGCATCAATGTCGAGGGCGTCACAGGCTGGGGCAACTTCAGCAGAGCGGGAAGCAGCGGGCATCTCCACCTGCAGTGCAGAAGGAGATAACGGGGCAGAGACGAGCGGCGAGGTCGGTGAAGCCGGGCGAGGCACCTCTAGAGGCATGTCCTGTCGCCCACGGTTGGGCGACGTTGCTGGACCACGACGTGTACGGCTGAGGCCCCTGGTCTTGAGGATGGCGAGGCCGCGACCCAGCAGGATGGGGCGGCGAGGGCGCAAGATGGAGGGCGAGCGGTCCCCACGACGGCGACGGTGGTCCTCCTGACCGCGCCGGCTGTCACGGCCACGCTGCCGGTCTTGGTCATCATCACGGGCGCGGCGACCATCGTGGCCACCCCGGCCATCATCCCGCGGCGCACGTGAGCGGCTGCGGAAGAAGGCGCGCCAGCCGGAGTTCCGGTCGTCCATGCGTCCACGGCGCTGGTCGTCGTCGCATCGTCATGCCTGCGGTTGGAACACCCAGAACGTGCTGGAGAGCGCGGGCGTTGGCGTCGCGAGCCCTGGCCGTCAATTTCGCCATAAGTCCAATCAAACTCGTTCGTCTCCACCTTCGTCTTCGTGTGGTCCTCATGGATCCCCAGGTGCACAAGGATGCGGTGCTGAAGCCCAGGACGCTCGGTCGCCGGCGTAGTGGAGGATCTTGGCGCATCAGTGAGCGTCAGCCAGTGCACCAGAGGGATCTTGGACGGGTTCGTCGTCCACACCCAGCAGCCGAGGATGACCGCGTCCTCGTGACGCAGGGAGCGCGAGTCGAAGTAATGCAGCTCACAAGCGTCACCGATGATGGAGCGCACGGTGACCTCGTTCCATGCCTCAAGGGGCACGTTTTCCAGCGAGATGTGGACGTTGTGGCGCAGGGCGACATGGTCGGCGTGGGCGCTGGCACGCCATGGTCGCAAGTTGATGACCCCGAAGCTGGCAGTGAAGGAGCACACGGCCACCACGGTCTCCCGGTGGTGACGATGCTCGAAGGTGAGGAAGAAGCTGTCGCGGTGGTTCGCCGCACGCATGTCGGAACGGCGAATCCCGAAGTGCGAAGCAATGGTGTCGGCAATGGCCTCCTTGTCCACACCGCACCGTGCGTCATCGAGCCAGGCGATGACTCCGTGCCCCTCGAGATGAGCGCGCTGAACCTGCATGTCCGGCGTGCACTGAACCACCAAGTGTGACTCAGTGGGCCTGGTGCTCGCATCCCCCAAGCGAGGCATGGCTTGCGCAGGAGGAGGGAGTGGAGAGCGCTGGGCTCGAGCCGGAGGGGAGGAGCAACGCAGCCTGCAGTCCCGGGTGCGGTGACCCCAGCGGAGGCAGGAGGCGCACCTCCACGGGTCACGGCAGTTCTTGGCGATGTGTCCCAGCGCAAGACAGTGGTGGCAGCGGATCTGGTGCTTCTTCAACTTCTCCGGCCTTTTATTGAAGGGGTTGAGGCCGAAGTGGGGTGGGGAGCGCTGGATTCTGCTTGAATGCGGGGGTGAACTTGGAGATGACCGGGGACGCATTGAAAGCTGAGGAGATCTTGTGGCGGTCGATTTTCTCCACCAGAATGGAGCTTTCACCAAATGCCAGCCCTGCAACGAATCCTCCACAGCAGGAAAAGGCAGATCTTGGCTTAAGGCGGGCATGGCCAGTTCGGAGAGGAGCAGAGATGCATTGACTGCGGCCTGCAAGCGCCGCGCGAGGAGCCAGAGGAAAACTGCGAGCTGCCGGAGTTAATGAGACCACCCACCCGCTCGGCGCTCGAGGGAGAAGCTCGGAGATCGAAGCGCACTCGACACGCCTGCCACGGCGCAGCAACTACAGAGCCAGCGGGAAACAGCTGGGAAGCAGAAGGGGCATACCTCTCGGGTTGGAATCCAGCCAGGATGGGCGGCAGCGGCGGGAGCGTGGTCTTCCGGGAGGAGGACGGCATCAGCAGGGTGGCCGTGGTGGCCGGAGCGGCACGCCGCGGGGGAGGCGGAGCAGCAACGGTCATTTTTCCAGTGGACGGAGAATTACTCCTTGACAATGACAATGTGTCGTTTGCCTCTTTTACTATGGACAGCTTTGGCGTCCATCATCCTGCAATCGTCGGCCGGGGTTGTTGTCGAACCACCTGCCATTGCCGGCACAGGCATAGCAACCGCGCAGGATGTTGACGTCTCGACTTTGGAGATCAGTGACGCTGCCTCCGACCGTGACAATGTGTCGCTTGCCTCTCAGCACCAGACCTTGTCGTATCGAGATCGCTTGCAAGAAATCCATCGCAACCAGTCCCCGCGTGTTGTCGCTGGAGCTGGACCTGGGAATCTCAGACATATATTCATGTTTCCTGAGCTCGATGATGCGTATTTCCACCTTGAGTTCATGCATGCTTGGATGAGCTCCCGAAAGGAACAGAAAATTAGAAGATGAACTCAAGAAAACAGAGAGGACAAGCGAGAACTAGAGCATGCAAAGGAACATCGTTGGGGAGCAACACGGCATACTTTGGAGGAGTCGAAGATGCAGCCGCACGTGAACCAGAAAAAACGGAAAGAGACGGGTCGGAAAAAAGATCACGTACGGCAAAGCTTCTCCATCCCTTCTCACGCGCACTGGGACAGATGGTTGGATCAGCCGAGCGTGGGGTCCAATCATTTTCCCTTTTCTTATGATTTTTTTTTTGGCAACTCCTTTTCTTATGATTGACAGTTGTTTTTTCATTGACAGTATGTACGCAAATCTGGTTATTCGAATCAATCAGACCTCTGAAGAGACGATATCATCAACATGGGTTCTTGCCAATTTCCCATATATCTCAATACAACTTATTGTTAGACCAACTACTTTCCCATTCCAATATCCAACTACAGTATAATCTTATTTTGCCATAATCAGATATGTAACCGCGTGCAGAGAGGGGGGAAACGAAAAACTTATCGGAACCCAGCACACATGCAGTAAGTGGTTTTTGTACTAGAGCTTGCTTTGTTGAAGTTCAATAGCATAACTGCGCCACGTAACTGTACCCCCACGTTCATTCACAGTACTGATGTTTTCAGTCATTGCCCTACAAATATGAAATCACAAGTTCAGTTAGATGTGCCAAAGGGGTCTGCATTAAAATAAATCCTCACCGTTATGTTTTCCATCCCTGAACTGTGCATTCTTTGATGACTTGAAGGTTTCCAAGAACTCTATACCCTTCTGGAGTTCAAGCTTCCGTCTTGCCTTGTCCCACTTGTGTTCCGAAGCTAAAATCTCAATGATCCTGGGCAGTGCTCTCCCTGCAGCATCTGTGTCAAGAAAGGCAAGCCGACATCTCCTTGCCACAAAGTCGACAGCAGATTCACAGTACTCATGACGAGCACAATATGCCACTTCAGCTTCTAAAAATGGGTATCCATGAGCCAGTCGCTTTCCCAATCCTTCGTTCTAAAAAACGAAATAAACTATTAACATTTAAAGTGGCTGAATTGGTATGCAAACCACATTTTTAGAGTAGAATAAAGTCAAGCCTCGGATTCAGCTGCATCATGCCATGTGTAAAATCATACGATGTGTTGAACGACAGAATGAATGCACTGTATTTGAGACAGCATAGGTACATCACATAGCTCAACTCATGCTGAATAGTTAACTACTGAGGCTAGGCAAATCCCCGATAGTCAAAAGCCACTACAAGAAATGTGAACATGTGGCAGCATAAATGAAATACAACGCAGTGTACATAAGTATAGGTCAATAATACAATTCCCATAAACCAAGGGAAAGTGGGTTTAGGCAATGCAAGGGATGCACTGATACACAAACAGGCCGAATAGCATCCAGAACAATAACTATAGGTCGCATAGACAAACAAGTCAAATAGCATGAAGAATTATAGGTTGTTGATATAATTGCAATAAAAAATGAATTAGACCACTTAATTTAGAGTGAAAGCGGAGATTTATTTGCCATCATCATTTCATCCTTCAGATGCAGGGAATCCTGAATATGCAAATTGAAGTATCGACAACTGTAAAGTACTAAAGTATATTAGTTATCTAATTACCACAGATTAGGTTTTTTTTCCAGAGAATAATAAGCAAGTCAACTATTTTAACATATAATTGTGGTATCCACATAACTAAGTTAAGAAGCACAGGAATGTGCAGTTCATTTGTTCCGTGCAAAAAGTTGAGAATTTTACAGTGACATTCGGCGTTCACTGCATGCATATAAAATGGTGTGAGCCAGGAGTTTCACAGGGCAGAGTGTGAGAGACCGGGAGTGTGGGTCTTTAAATGAGAGTACTTGGGGCTAGTTTGGACCCTATGCAAACTTACTCCTTGCTGGGCAAGGATAAGTATTTGGTAGCAACTAAAAATTAGCTTTCTTGGGCAATCTAGGTCAAAGCTAGAACAGGCTTGCTTTCGGTGGAGAGACAAATCGAGTCTCCTGCATGGGCAAGCAACTGAGTGTACAGTAAAAATGTGCAGCAACTAACACTAAGGCACTAACTCCACCTTGGGATAAGGAACAAAAAATATAACCTTGTTTCATTGGACTACTGACTGTATGGGTTAGCTTGTCTTAGCTTCGTTAGGTAAAGCATGTGGAAGATCCAAACATGCCCTTAGTCTATGAAGAACTTCAGATTATATGCCAAAATTTCTCTCCATCTCATGTCAGTATGTCAAAATGATCCAGATCGACACCAATTACGGGACATTACCCAGTTCACGAGCCATAACTCGCGGCAATTCAGTCACTCTTCTACAGTGAACAGTCCACCTCACCTGCGCTGTAGTTTTTCAACGCGCTACTGGAGTACAGATATCACTCAGAAATATCACATGCATCTGGGTGATTCAATGATCAACATCGGAACACGCCAAATATATGGTGGTATTGTCTAGGGTTATACTGTGTTTATGTTCTAAATTATAATTGTACGTAAGAAAAGTATTTCCAGCCAGTGCTCATGTTTGAGGCTTGAATTAGAAAACACAAATAGAACATGCTTTCTTTGTTTTCTAGTCAAAAGTTAGTTTGCATATGTAATTTGCCAGAGTCGAAGGAGCACGAACCTGGGCAATTGCAGCCACTTGTTCAGCCAAAGTTCCATATGCATGTGACAGATGTTTTGATACAGCACTGTCCATTGCACCTGGGATAACTTTGCCACCATATGTCTTTTTCATTCGCTTGAAATTCTGAGCAAGCACAGTAAAAGAAGCAGGGTCCCATCCGTATCCACCAGCAATATGCAAATGATCAGTAACACAGTCATTAGCTGGCTTCAAATTCCCTGACCGTATGGCTGCATTAACAGCGTCTTCAGCCATGCTGAATAAATACGGCGCATTAGAATACAACAATGGAGTCTAAATATTTGAGACTGCGCACACCCCTTTAGCCTACCATCCCATCCTAGTAGTAGCAGACAACCTGTACATTAAGCTACAGTCCAACTAATATACTACTTATGCAATAAACAATGCTCCAATTACAATGTATCACATTAATAGATGAAATCAATGTACTACATATATAATATCATGATCTGAATGATGCATTCTTTTAAGGCACACATAAGACACCATGATATGAATGATAGTAAACCACGCCCAAAACTTGATTGGGCCTAACCATTTGATTAAATTAGAAAATGGGGAACCCCTTACCTTCTATAAGTTGTCCATTTTCCACCCGTGATTGTTATTAGCCCTGGGTAGTCTTCAAATACAACATGATCTCTAGAAATACTTTCTGTGTTCTTTGCTGAAGGATCCATGGCCAATGGGCGTATACCACTCCAGGCAGAAAGAACATCTGAACGCCTCACCTAATATGCAGCATTGGAATTTTATCTCTATGGTTAGAATTTTTCCAATTTTCCTTCCTTGATTGGAAATTATGTTAATGGCATCACAACAAATTAAAAAGAAAAGAAAAATACAAGAAAAAGAACAAGGTAGGTACAAGTCTTGAACGCATAACCATGATCGAAAAGGTGCAGAGAAAAATAGCCATACAAGCCCTTGGGATTCTAATGAGTGCATGACTTTTAGTACTGATAGTTGAAAGTTGACACACACACACAAAAGGACTCTCTTCCGTGATCCTAGGTGTATGTACTCCCACCTCTATTATACCACCTAGATGACCTTATTATACACTTTAATCACATCGTACATACTTAATTAATTATTAGAAGGTACTTTCTCAATTCCAAAATATAAGGCATATAAATTTTCTTGACCATCTAAAGTTTGACCAAGCTTATAGCAAAATGTTATCAATATCCATAGTGCCAAATCAAGATAACTTAATCCGTCATGAAATATGCTCTCATAGTGTATTGATTTGGTATGGTAGATGTTAATATCTTTTGTTATAAGCTTTGACAAGCAACAAAAAATATATGCCTTATATTCTGGAATGGAGAGAGTACGTCAAAGTGACTTGCATGAAAAAAATTC
Organism: Brachypodium distachyon; assembly: GCF_000005505.3. Lineage (NCBI taxonomy): Eukaryota > Viridiplantae > Streptophyta > Magnoliopsida > Poales > Poaceae > Brachypodium > Brachypodium distachyon. Next base: position 4,799,166 of record NC_016135.3, read on the forward strand.
AATGAACCTTCCTTTTAATTATATAGCCTTTTATTTCATTTTTTACGTGTGCAAAAGGGTATATTGCAAACAAGGTATATGGTAGAGATTTTTTTCACACAATTCATTTTCCGGTATCTTGAAATTAATAATAGAGTATATTGAAAATTAAAATGAAGTATGATACATACATCCAAGGCGACTACATACACCCAAGAGTATAATACTGTTTTCCTATCTATATATATATACTAGTAAGTTGCCACAACATAACCACACACCACCACCGACTACCAGGTGCTAGTGTATATTCTACCAGGTTTAGTACTCCCACATCTCATAACTACCACATGCTAGTATATATTCTACTTTATCATTTTAATATACTCATATACTATTCCTAAGATGCTCCAAAATGCACTGCATGAAAATTTGCAAGTTGGTATGTAGATTTTAATATATATTTTAGAAATACCTTAACATTTGTACCTATAATGTAGAATATAAAAACTTTACATACCATCTACGAGATAGTATATATTCTAATACATACTATGTACTATATACTCTATACAACATACTATATACTCCCAGTTACGCTAAATACTGCCTGAATTGCATGAAACGGACGTGGTAATAACTACACCCAGTAGTGCAAAAGAGTCACCCTATTTTATATAATATATGAGTACCCATTATTGCATTAGCAGCACTCATTTAATAATATTCTACTATTATAAATATATATTACATGCTTGGTTTTTTCACAATAACCCACTGTTTACAAAAAAAAAAAGCTACTCCCTCCAATCCATAATAAGTGTCTTGGATTACTAACTTTGTACTAAATCCAAGACACTTATTATGGATCGGAGGGAGTACTTGTTATTGGGAAGATTGATCTAGAACTTCTAGTGCGCAGCAGAAACCTATACATACTCAGGTTTTTAATAGCTCGCAGATGCCAGATTAACTTTAAATATCATAGCATACTCTAGATTAATTTTCATGTACAAGATCTAGCATGAGCATATCACCCACATACTCACATTAAACTCAACAGACATAAAGAGAGGTTTAAGTTGACGAAAAATAGCTTAAAAGTTACATATACACAAGCAAACGAACCTGAACGTTAAGATAATCACAGATTGCATCTAATATAAACTGTATTTCATCCTCATGTGGTTCAGGAAGCATTGTTATTGCTGTACTAGAATCAGTTGTCCCGGCAATCGTCCTTCCCAACCATGGCAGCATAAATACAACCCTACCATCTTTGGTTTTGGGGACAATTAACCCCATCCCTTCAGGGGAATAATAATCTGGAAGTACAATGTGCACCCCACTGCTTGGACAGATCATGGGTACTACATCACTGTTAGCCATCTTCCTCACATTGTCACAGAATGCTCCTGATGCATTGACAACCACCTTTGCAAATGTGTCAAATTCCTTACCTGATATACAAAACCAGATGAAGAGGTTACATAACATGACTGCCTAGCTAACTAGATAAGCAACAGCATTCCAGATGGTAATGTAGCATTACAGAAAATGTTGCCAAGTAAGAATACAAATATACAATCCACTTTGTAAGTTATGTTTTTGCCCATATCCATGCTAACAGACTACTTAATATGTTGCGTACTTTAGATTATCTACAGTTTTCTGGTAGATCACAATACAGTTCTGATGGTGCAGCTTCACCATTTGACACAACAAATTGCTCCAATCATTTGATTTGATTACTTAGTCACATTCCAGTCACCAACATGTTCAAAATATTTAATCGCGTTTCAAACTAGAAAAGGTCTACTAAAAGTAAATATATGTCGAATGGAAAGATAACACAATATCATTGAATAAAAAAACTTGAGTCACACTTTAAAGTGATTCTATGTTTCATATAGTGGAAAGAGAAAAGACATACTTTGTTCTACCTGATAGCGCGTCACGGATGTGTGCACCAATGATCCTCTCTCCAGATTCATCCTTAATGAGGGAGATTACTTCAGCATAATTGAGAATAGCTGCACCAACAACTGCAGATGTGCATGCCAACCCCACATTCAAACGAGAGTCATTCATTTGACCATCATAGTATACTACTGTTCCTCTTAGGCTACGATCACCATCATTCCTTGCAAGGGTCGGGAAAAGTTCAACTGATTCTTCTACAGAATAATACCGAGATAAATGTAGCAACCTTCTTCCAGCAACTATATCATAGAACTTCAAACCAAACCAATAGTATACAACCTCAAACCAGTTAAAGCAAGGAGTCATGCACGGCAAAGCATGGCATAAGTGAGGAGCATTCTCAATAACTTGCTTGCGTTCCTTAAGAGCATGAAAAACAAGTTTGAGCTGCCCATAATCAAGATTAAACACTGCCTTCTCCAAGTAGCGCACACCTGTACAAATGAATCCAATGCAAGACGTAAAGACAATGCAAATTTACATTACCAATTACTAAAACATGTTATGGGCTTATATGAAGAGGCCACACAGCAAGCCAGTCACGGTAATAGGACGTACATGTGCCTGTCCAGGTCACCAGGAAGGCATAGGATAAGGTTAGAAAGAGAGAGAGTTAAGTATCCATGAGGGATACGACTGTCTCGTCTAAATTAGGCAGAGTCTAACAGAATTGGAACTTGGAAGGCAGAGCTATGGACCTGTGGCATGGCAAGAGTTTGAACTGTGATCCGGCATGTCAATCAAATCAGTAACCTATACGAACAGCTGCCGTTTAACTCTTAAGGAAGCAATGAAATAATCCCCGGAGACTCTCTACCATGAAAGGGAATAAGGGATTAGGCCATGCAGCGGCAACACAAGGACGAATGCCCTAGCCACGGTATCCAGACCATAACAAAACAAATAAGAATGTTTCTGCACTCTGAAGGAATATCTTGATTATTAAATAAGTTTCTGAGTTTAAAAAACCTTCTTCACTCTAACCATTACATTCACACAACCTAGTGCGGGCGAACCTGGATTCATGGGTATTCAGGTGGATAGGCCAACTATTGCAAAGACAGTGGTAAATGCTGTATATATAGGAAAATACACCATACAAACGGGTGTGATTACAAGCATATCTTATATACTACCAACAGTCCAACACAGTGCTCCCTCTCTTCCGGGTAAAAATAAAAGGCCCGGGCGTATTCCTATCACCAATTTCTAAGATACTTAAATACGAACTACATGGAAAAACTGCAACTGGAACCATATTTGTTAGTATTATTTGTTAATACATGTATGTTCGCATACAAAAGGAAGTATGTTTAAATAAATGTGCATACCACCTCTAAAGTAGTGAATATACCACCTCGGTAACCTTATATACTCCTATAGTACAGGTAAATACTGTGAAGTACTGTATATTCACATGTGTTTTTTTTTCTCATTCCTTAAAAAACAACCACAGTGAATAAAGCACAAAGTTAATAACAGATGATCTATGATGTAACTCTGATAAACTTTCCAGAAATGGGCCATCACTTGATCACTTCATTGGGTATTGTTCATTAGTGTCTCTCACATGCTCTGACTTGTGAAATGCCAGTATGGCAGTACCAACAAGAATTTGGATGTCATTTTAGTACCATGGTCTTAATTTGTAGATACTTTTCAATTTGATTTTTAGGCATTCAGTTCATGAAACATGTGTAATGCTTGATACTCATATTTTACAGATTGTATGTATGTAGATGTAAACTATGTCCACAGTCCACCGCTGAAAAATTAACTCTTATGGTGAGTGCGTATTTTAAAACATGTACACTTTGGTCTAGAGGGACCACTAACTTCCGGTGTTAACTAGAAAGCTACCGTTTCATCATCTCAGTAAGTAAAAGAGATAAGTAAGAAAGTGGTCATTTTCAAACAAATGCCAGTATGTAAAATTGTAAACCCCACAGGCCTCAAGCCCTGACCCTCTCGTTTCACAATGTCTCGTCTCACTGGTTGAAGTAGTGACCACTAGCCCGGACCACCAAATCTAATCGGCCAAGCACTCTAGAAGATTCGATATTAATACTGAGTGAGAGTTGTAAGAGGCTACAATCGCAAACTACAGGGATCTACATGCAAAAGGAGAATCATCGAAGGAGCTAGGGCTGGGAGTTAGGCACGCACCCCCATGGATGAGTTTGGTGGATCGGGACGAGGTGCCCGAGGAGAAGTCCTCCCGCTCGACCAGGCCAACGCGGAGGCCACGGGTGGCCGCGTCAAGCGCAACGCCACAGCCGGTGGCGCCGCCGCCGACCACCAGCACGTCGAGGGGCTCCGCGGCCGTTGACCCAGCCAGCGCCGCCAGCTGCGCGGCGCGAGGAGGGGCGGCAGCCCCCGGCTGCGTCACGCGCTGCCGCGCGGCCCCGAGGGCCACGGGGGTGGAGTCGGACGCGGACGCCGACGACCAGGCTGACGCGGCGGCCGCCGCCGCGGCGAGTGCGGAGGAGGCAGCGAGAGCGGTGCCGGCGCGGCGGAGGCGCCACGCGGCCATGGCGGCGTCCGGACGCGTGGGATCACAGCCCGGGTTGCGTCTAGGAGTTTGGGATCAAAGGTCGCACGGGCGCGGATGGGGAGAGAAATGGCATCGGTTTATTTGGTGGATCCTGGGTGATTATTTTTTGGATCCTGCGCGATTATTTTTTCCAGACACGTGGAGACCTGCCTTTCAGCGGCCTTCGAGTGGTTGACCGTTCAAAAATCAAAACATTTGTGATTTTTTTTTATTTTTTTAAAGTAACATATCTATTCCGTTACTTTACGACGGTAAGGGCGCGACCCGGCCATATGGAATGCTCCATCTTGGCACCTGAAGCCGTGAGGTCATCAGCAACTGAGTTAAAGTTAAGCACAGCATTGGCCCTGATTTCTCCCAAATCATGATCTGATCAATTAAGTGCCTGAACGAGTAGAAGGACATCTGCTTCCACTATGACATTTGTCATTCCCCACATCTGGGCTGTCTCCAATGCCTTAATACAGGCAGTCGCTTTAGCTTGCAGAGGATCCATAACATGATTAATCTTTCCAGCTCCGAAACCAACAGCATCCCCCTAGTGGTCTCTAATAATAAAGCCCCATCTGCCCGACCTTGTCCCAGCATCGAAACTGCCATCAATATTGATCTTGAGACAATTCTCGTCAGGTAAAGACCAGGATGTTGGTGGAGGTTGGGCCGGCTTCTCTGGTTTCAAGAAGAATTTTTCATACTCAATAGCAGAACGCCGGATTCGGAAGCAAACATCATCTAGGTTGTAGACCCCCTCACCAGCATTAATCTTATTACGAACATTCCACCATGTCCAAAACATTGCTATCCACAATATCTTTTGTTTTGTGGGCCGAGAGAAGATATGTTCCAGCATCGCTTTTGGGCCATTACATCTAGTCAATAAGGCATGTTCAGGTTCCATATCCAGTGTCCGCCAAACATTTCGTACAAATTTGCAGTGAACGAATAGATGACCCCCATCTTCATTCAGTCTGCGACAGACCGGGCAACAGGTTTCACAGTCAACTCCTCGCCTTCGAATGCTCATCCGAAGAGGTAAACTATTATGTGCAAATCTCCATAAGAACTGCTTAATCTTTGCCGGGCAAGGCGCTGACCAGATATAGTTCCAATTAAAATCTTGGTCACAACCGTCATGGTGAGATCCTTCAGCAATATTAATACATTCAAATTCCCGAGCTAGGCGATACGCCGATTTCACTGTAAATATCCCTTTTGCCTCATAATGCCATGCCCAAGTATCTTCCATATCATCAAACACCGGGATAGCCAAAATTAGTTGTGCATCTTCTTCCCAGAACACTTCCTTCACAAGCTGCACATCCCAGCCCCCGTCAGGTAGCATAAGATCTGAGACCCGATCAATTACAATATTCCTTCTAGGAGTGATTGGTTTCCTTGACCATTTTCTTGGAATCCATGTTACGGACCAGATATTTATGGATAGACCATCACCAACCCTTTTTATAATACCATGTCCCAATAATTCAATCCCTTTCAGAATACTTCTTCATGTATAGGACAGCTAACCGTAGAACTTGCCTGTAGCAGATCTGAATCTGGGTAATATTTTGCCTTCAAGACCCGAGCACATAAAAAGTCTGGATTAGACAAGAGCCGCCAAGCTTGTTTGGCAAGCATAGCCAAATTAAAAGAGTATAGGTCCTTATAACCTAATCTGATACGGGTGCGGGAAAGTTAAGCCCACAATAAAACCTATCCATTTTTCTTTGTTCGGTTTCATCTAAACCAGATCGCAAGGTTATAATTTGGAACTCATTGTAGTAATCATCAACAGTTTTATCATCTTGTGCCAAACGTCGTAATTTTGAACGCAAGTTAAAAGCATAACTAAAAGGGACATATTTTTCTCTCATGATTTTCTTCATATCAACCCAAGTGTGGGGAATTTTCTTTTCTCTAACTATCTCATTCCACCAAGATAAAGCAGCAAAAGTAAATTTACTACTAGCAATTTGAACCTTGCGACTATCAAGTACATGGAAGCATGTGAATTGTGCAGTTAAAGCTAGCTCCCAATCTATATACGTTTCAGCATCATTTTTCCCCTCAAAGAAAGGTACACACAATTTAATTGTATTAGAAGGAGTGCTTTGTACCGTTACCGTGGCATTATCAACAAGAGACGTGCAGGATGGCCGGGGTGAAAAGCACTCATCGCGGTCACGGAATAGCATCGGTCTAGTTGCCATGCTTCGTGTAAGTCCTGTCATGGTTAGTAGAAACAAGAAACAAATCACAGTAATATGTTCCTATCAACTACTAGGATGTGGCTACAAGTCGCTCAACTCTCAAGCTAAAAATCAAGTTCTTACGAGTTCTTACCATGCAAAACAGGAAGGTGATGGCCAGCGGCGTAACCAAGCCCTCCGAAGATTAAATATATCGATGCCTCGGTAACAAACCAACCTAGGTGTAGAATCTGTGGAGCTTGGAGGCTGTTGTGAGTAGCAAAGAATAGCAAATAATCAAATCAGCAATGCAAAGTTGAAAATATGCTCAATAATGCTAGTCCTAGCTGCTGGAGTCGACAAGAACGAATTACAGAAATTAACTAAGCCTAGATACTGAAGAAGATATGATAGAAAGATCAAAAGATGGCACAACAAGTAAATCCCTGGGATTTTTTTTTCTTCTTTTTTCTTTTTGTGGCCTTCTGTTTGGCTTCTTATTCTTTTCTTCTTCTTTTTTTTTTCTTTTTTTTTTTAACCCTAGAAACTCACGCAAAAGAAGGACCGGAAAACTGTACGTCGGTCTGTCGAAGAACAGCAAAGGCTGCAGTAAGAAAAATTCAGAAAAATATGGAAAAATATGGGTTAGAAGGGTATCGACACAAGCTTTCTAGCAAGGGCAAGATCACTCAAAACGGATGTCGGACGGTGGAGAAAACTGAGAAACACCGGGCTGCAGCGACGCCGGAAAACGGATGCAGAAACTTGGAAGCTCCAAAAGTCCACCTTACAAACCGAATTGAGGGTCAAAGTGCAGGGCAGCGCCCTGGATATTTCCTGATGCGCCTCGTCGTGAGCTTTCCAAAAAGTCTAAGAACGTCCAAATCCGAGTCGGTATGCAAAAGATACGCCCGTTTTACTGAACACGGGTCAAACCCACCCGAAACTAAAATTCTACTCGGACTCGGGTCCGAAACTGACTCGAACTCTTTCTCTGTTTTTTTTCGTTTTTTTTTTCTTTCTTTCTTTTTTTTCTTTCCTTTTTTTTTTGACAACTTTCCGAACAACTTGATCTCTAAACAAATATATAGGACTTTCCAAAAGCACTCTTGATTGGACTCGGACTCGAACTTGCGGCTGAAAACTATAACTTGCCGACTCAATGTAGAACTCGATGTAGGACACGGTGTAGGACTCGACGAGGGACTCGGTGTAGGACTCTGTAGGACTCCAAGAGGGACTCGGTGTAGGACTCGAAGAGAGACTCGGTGGAAGATATGGTGGCGACGGGAGATTATGGCGGTGGTGTGGCAGGAAGTTTGGCGGCGGAAGATTGATGAAGGAAACCTGCGTCACACGAAGAACAAGAAAACCAAAAGCAAGTTCGATCTAGTAGAAAAAATCTGAAAAACGATCCAATCTAATCCAGCAACTCGACACGATTAATGCAGCAAAGATTCAACAATGCAAATACTAATGTGAAAATTGCAAGGCTCAGATTGGTTCTAGGACAAGGTAACTAATTCTAATTTTTGTTTGGCTTTTTCTGGACGATAGGTAAAAACAGATCTAAACTACGGATAAACTGGAAAAATCTCACCGAGCAACCTTAAACTCTGATACCACGTGATACGGGTGCGGGTGGCCCGATCTTTCGATGAGATTGGTAACTCTCGATTTGGGTAGGAGGTGACGTTGACGATCCGACTACAGCCTAGGAGGCAGCGCCTTAGCAATCGATACACCAACTCCAGAGGGTTATTGATCACGCGGGGGCACGATCAACCTGACCACGAAGGTCTTTGTTCCTGCAAGCAATCGAAGAACAAGCAAGAACAAGATAAATAGCGGATGCAATCTAAAATTGCGAAGATACTATATCAAACCAATGTCTCAACGAGACGATAAGTTGGGGTTCCGAAAGCGGTAAAACAGGTGGTCTAACCGACACACGCGATTACACGAAGTAGTAGCGATGGCTAACTTTTAACTAAACAAAACCCAAGGCTCCTTAGGGGGGCTCATGGGGTATATAAAGGAGGAGGGAAAGATATTTTCGTCCACCTTGACTAAGGAGTCCGAAATCCAACTCTATCTCTAACTTTCCTAACAAACTACAACTCTTTAGGAAACAGAAAAACAGATCCGTCAGCTTGTTTTGTCCGCCACAGTCAGCACGAGTCGAATCTCTTGATGGGGCCAGATCCGTTGGAAAGTTCTTGTAATTACCTTTCCAACAAGTACTTGTTTGCTTGATTTGGACTCCGGATGCGGCCTGGGTGATTAAAACAAATTCGGGTCTCCTGGCAGCTCGGACCCGAATCGGATTCAAATTTAATTCGTGATATCTTTCTCTAGCAAGCTCCGAATCATGTGCCGTTTAATTTGTTGGAAAGTAGACTTGATAGGCTTCACTTTGAATCTCCCTTTGCAGGCTATCACACTTCATCTTCACTTTGGATTTGTAAAGTTCATTAAGATGCCTACATAATAAGATTACACAAGATAGTAGCTCCGCCTCATTGCAAGTAACATATTGAAAACATTTTGTAATTGAATTCACCTGATTATAATTGTTATTAGATACACCAACAATTAGGGTTCTAATGGTCGTATCCATGGTGATCATGTCCATATCATAATCCACCCATCTTCTTTGGCAAGGTTAAAATGTCCCAACGCAGCCAGTGCATTTTATTTTCATTTTCTTGTTGCGCCCACCAGTATCTACATATCATGTTACTCATTTGGTCACACAATCCCTTTGTGAGATCAAAACAGGACATAGCAAACGTCGGTATTGCTTGCGCACAAGCCTTGATGAGAATGTCCTTTCCAGCTTTTGACAAAAGTTTTTCTTTCCAACCTTGGATATGCTGCCACACACGATCCTTCAGGTACCCAAAAGTTTTGGTTTTTGATCTTCCCACATACACCGGTAAACCAAGATATCTCTCGTTCATTGATTCCCTTCTCAGTCCAAGCTGATGCAACATTTTCTGTCGATCTCGCTGGTTAGTATTCTTGCTGAACATAATTGATGATTTCTCTGTATTAATTGTTTGCCCCGAGCAGACCTCATACAGATTTAGGATATTTTGCAGATGTTGTGGACTTTCTTCTGACACACGCAGTAGAATTAACGAATCATCTGCAAACAATAAATGGTTAAAACTCGGTGCATTTGGACAGACTCTAACACCTTCTAGTCTCCCTTCTTGTTCAGCCGTGTTCAGCAAGCTAGAGAAGGCTTCCGGACAAATAAGGAATAAATATGGAGAGATCGGATCCCCCTGTCGAAGCCCTCTACTTGGAATCAATTCATCGGTAAGCTTGCAATTAAATCTGAATTTGTATCGCACAGTACTGCAACATTTCATAATCAAATGGATCCATCTATCATCAAAACCCATCCTCCTCATCATATGCTCAAGAAAGTGCCACTCAACTCTATCATAAGCTTTGCTCATATCAAGTTTTAAAGCAGCATATCCCACACCTCCCAATCTCCTATTCTTCATAAAATGAGTAACTTCATAAGCAAGTAGGATATTATGTGTGATTAGTCTTCCTGGGACGAAGGCACTTTGGTTTGGAGCAATAATCTCTTGCAAAATACTTTTGGCGATTAGCGAGGACTTTTGAAACAAGTTTGTACATAACATTGCACAAACTAATAGAGCGTAGGTCCTTCATACATTCAGGTTTCTTTACCTTAGGAATAAGGACAACACAAGTGTCATTCCAATTAAGTGGAAGATCTGCACCATTCAGAACAGAAAGGACCTCAGCTGTAACCTTTTCACCAATCAGATCCCAGTATCTCTTCTAGAAAATAGATGGCATGCCATCAGGCCCGGGCGACTTTAAATCACCAATACTATCCAATGCGGCACATACCTCCTCTGCTGTGAATTCCCTCAATAAGTAGTCATTCATTGCCGATGTGATACGAGGAACAACGTTGGCCAACAATTCAGGAGTACGAGTTCCTGCGGCAGACAAGAAAAGGTTATGAAAATAATCAGTTACCACCGCCGCCATCCCCTCCTCACTCTCTAACACGTTGCCATCATCTTTTTTCAGAAATTTGATTTTATTGATGCGCTTGCGTTCAGTTGCAAAAGAATGGAAATATGAAGTGTTCTTATCTCCTCTTGCCATCCAGTTAACATGTGCCCTCTGTCGCCAATACAAATCACGTTGTACCTCCAGGCGTTCGAGTTTATATTTCAAGAGTTGCTCCCGATTTACATTGCGTTGCTCAATGGCACAACATCTACTTCACTCAAGCTCCTTCTTTTGTCTGGCTATTCTCTTTTTCAAATCCGACAACGAGGACTTGTCCCAGCCAGCAAGATCCCTAGCCACGCCCTTTAGAGCATCATGCATGTTCGCAGCACCTCCTGCCACTTCTCTGTTCCAGGCATTTTCAACAACAGTTCCACAATCCTCCTCTTCCAACCATCTGGCCTCAAAACGAAAAAAGATGTTGCCTATGACCTCCATTGCTGGCACAAGGATCATCAATGCAAATAATGACAGGGCGATGATCAGAGTGTCGAGGGTCTCCATTAATAACACGAAAACCAGGAAAATGTGCACACCATTCAGGAGAAGCCACAGCTCTATCTAGTCTCTCTCTAATGTAATACTCAGAAATATGGTTATTATTACGCCAGGTGAAAGGATCACCTGAAAAGCCAAGATCATGCAGATTACAATCCTCTAAAGCATTTTTAAAATGATCCATACACACATGGGGTCGATCCACCCCACCATCCTTCTCACATTGCAAGAGAATTTCATTAAAATCACCAACACATAACCAAGGCCTATTACTATGGTGTTTAATTGTACGAAGTAATCTCCAAGTCGCTTCTCTTTCTTCTTGCTTCGGTTCCCCATAAATGCATGTGAATCGCCATGAAAAGCCATCCTCCTCCTCTATCTCAGCATCAATATGAAACCGAGATTGCTGTCCCGCAGTCACCTTCAAATCCCTCCTTCAAAACAATGCTAAACCACCACTTCTGCCGTCACAATCTTTAACAAACATCTGTGTTAGACCTAGCTTCCATCTAAACCAGTCCATCCTTTTAGCACACATCTTAGTCTTCGAGAGAAACAAGATGTCGGGGTCCTCCTTCTTCTGTATATCCAGAAGACCTCGAACCGCCGGGCCATTCCCCAAGCCCCGGCAGTTCCATGCAATTAGCTTCATTTCTGCTCGTGGAGCTATTCCGACAACCCCACTTTACTCTTCTTATTACGGTTGTTTCCATCTCCTTTCTCATCTACCTCCATCGAGTCAGATGTTTTCTTTGCACCAACGTTCACATTCAATCTTTCCTCCACTGGATTTGTACCACGGTCCATTCTCCGGAACTGATTTTTCTTCTCCTTATTTTTCTCCATTGAATCTTCCACATGAACAGGAGCATGCACCATAGGATTCTTATCATGCATTTTTTCCTGTGTGCCACCCCTTTCCTGCCCCTTTCCATCATTAAGTACAACCTGTTCCCCTGCAAGATTTTCGTGCCTCAAATCTGCCTGCATCACAGAACTCCCATCGAAACATATCTGCCTCAGTGGCAAATTATTGGGATCTAAACCAGCAACTGTTTGTTTATACAGGCTCTTATTTCTCCTCTCTACCTCCGACCTTCTTTGATTTTTCAGTACCACCTGTAATGGCCGGCTTTCGCCAGAAAGGTGTATCGCTTCCCGAACAGCTACTTCTGTTATTCCAGCCACTTCCACGCCAGGTACCTCCACTCCCCTGGTCAGACCAACGACCCTTCTCATTATCGCTTCTTTTCCTGTTCATGGGGACTCTCAACCAAGCACCAAATTGCTTCTTCTCCCCCCGAGCAAGTTTTACAGTGCAAACTCGGTCACTATGACCAATAAGACCACAAATATAACATAAATCAGGTAAGTACTCATAGGCAAAAGGGCACCAAATTTCACGCTTCTTTTTCCTACCCTTGACTTCTTCCTCAACATCCACTGTCATACCCCTCATCAGTGGTTCTGTGATAGTCAGACGCACCTTGATCTTAGAAACTTGCCCTCAGCAATACCATCCTCACCTACGGCAACTTCAATACACTCTCCAACCAGATCTCCCATCGCTTCACCCGTCTGGGTGTTCATCATGCCCAATGGCAGACCAGATGCTCGCACCCAAATAGGGATAGTATCAAAGGAATACTGAACAAAATCTTCCAGTACAAGTAAATCCCTATTGAACATCCAAGGCCCCTCTTCAAGTGACTTCCTCTTACCAGTAGGTTGATGGAACGTGAAGAGAAAAATATTCCCTCCCAGATCCTTGCATGTGAGCCCCTTCATCGGACACCAGATCTTCCCCAAAGTATTGCCCAACACCTCCGCTATTGCAGGTTTCTCCGACAGTAGTTTAGCCATTGCTTTCGGATCAATTTCACCTACCTTCTTTCCGTCTGTCCATCCCAATTTCAAGCCCTTCTTTTCAACGTCCGACAATTTCAGATCTTGCATGAATCCTTGCACCTTCTCCATCACTGAAACTAGAGTCCAATGCAAACACTGATCACTGAAACTAGGTTGGTGTATTCCGATCACGTGCCCTAGCAACACGCAAAAGGTCTATGGTGGAAGCAGTTAACAGGAGAAGAAGAACTATCGGCTTCAGAAAAGCCAAAACACAAATGAAACAATGACAACACGAGTCGAGATAGAGACAAAAAGACCCCTTAGCCCGATGAGAAACTGGACGACGACAACAGCGAGACCAGACCGGCGGGAGAGACAACAGCGACGAGGATGAGACTATGAAATCGCCACAGGAACTCAAAACCGCCACACACGGGGCGGACGGCCATCTTTTGTTGATAACTGCTTAACATTTGTGAAATTTTGGTAACAAGTTACGTGGATTTGTATAAATTCTTATTTCATGACGGGGGGAGTATTTCAAAAGAAATCTCACTATGATGTTCTAAATGCAGTCTGGATAAATTTACTGCCAATTTGAAAGATTAACGAGATGAGAGAATTATCAATGTACATTACAAGTTTTCCCCGCTCTCCAAAATAAGACTCCAGTGCCACCGTATAATTTGATGTTACTCCAGTGCCACCGTATAATCTGATGTTGCCAAAAGAGTACTCAAAACTTGCGCAGTTACTAAAAAATGTCAGTGCCTTCATTTGCCAAACAAAGTTTGTTAGTCAACAATGTCAGTTTTTTCTGAAATACCGAAACTAATAAAATCATATGAAACCTAGCTTCGTATTGTTTCTCTTTCTATTCTCGTGCCGTCGGCGCCGCATGTCCTCTTCTTTGGCCGACGTGCCAAGCCTCGCCTCCCTGCTCGGTGCCTTTGCCCGTCATGCACGGCAGTGTTGCATGACACACCTTAAGAAAAAGAAGAAGCAGTGGTACTAGTCCGAGGCAGCAGGGCACCCCGTTGCCCTTCCTGTCACAACATGAGGATGATTCGGCACCGAGCTTCTCCTTTGTCTTCCTCAGGGCTCTCACAAATCTTTTCTCCATCGTGAACCAAGACACTTAATCGGAGTAATAAATATCTTCTATTCCTCTCTTTGATTGTTGGTATTTAACTGTTGTACCACTGAAAAAAATCGATTCGGTACAATTTGGTGTTGTTTGTCTCTATTTGTATTTCAAGAGTAAATTTCAAGAAACCACAGGTTTTGGGGTTATGTTTTTAAGGAGGCACAGGTTTTGCGTCTTGCCACAGAAAATCACAGGTCAGAGCCTAATTGTTTTAGAAAACCCAAATGACTAGGTTTAGGCATTTTGACAGCGAAACTGACAGATATGGCCCACAAGTAAGTCACCACGTCAGACAATCTCTCTTTTCCCCAACCCCCTCATCTTAGTTTGTATTTGCACCCAACTCCAAATCACATTTTAAAAAAAAAGTTAACCCGATGGCAGCACGGGGCAGGGGCAGGGGCTGGTCGCCGGTCGCCGGCGGTGGGATGGGGCAGGCAGGAGGCAGCTCGGGACCGGGGCTGGGGCAGACGGAGGCGGAGGCGGCGCCGGGCAGGGGCGCGGGGCGGGCGGAGGCGGCGCGGGGCCGGCGAAGGCGGGGCTGGGCGGAGCGGGGCGGGGCGAGGGCAGACGGAGGCAGGGCTGCCGCTGAGCCCCGCGTGCCGCCGCTCCCCGCCGAGCTGCTAATTTCCTGTTTTTTTTTAATTTGGAGTTGGGAGCAAACTGCAAATATAGACTAAGATGAGGGGCTAGGAAAAAAAGAGTCCATCTGACGTGGCGACTTACCTGTGGGTCCTACCTGTCAGTTTCGCTGTCAAAAGTGCTTAATCCAGGTCATTTGGGTTTTCTGAAACAATTAGGATCTGAAACTGTGGTTTTCTATGGCACGACGCAAAACCTGTGTCTCCTTGAAAACCTAACCCCAAAACCCGTGGTTTCTTAAAATTTACTCGTATTTCAATATCGAGTAGAAGTAGATGCCCGGTCCTATGTCACGGTCATGCATGGTCAAGAATGCATCGGAGGGGTAAAAGCGTGGAGCTTTGCTGTGGGTAATGGGTAATGCTATCTTCTTAGAGAAGTTGAGGCGTGTCGTGGAAGAGAATTTTTTTTATGTGACTATCCTTTTAATTTTTGAATCTGAGATGAGATACCACGGTTGTTTGATAGATGCACTAGTGAGGTTTTTTGAGACCATTGAAAACAAGGAATGAATCAATCAGTGCATGTAGAAGAAAGCTAAAAAAAAATTAAAATCCTTAACAACCCGCTTGGTAGCCCTTATCCCAAATGAAAAGAAATCAATTTTTTATTTGAATTTGAATTATGAATTCAAGAAACAAATTTGTCTGCCACATTGATTTATAGAATGAGAAATAATTCAAGAGAAATGATGGCTTTATAAAGGTACTGGGTTAGTTATAGTGTTGCATGAAATTTCATACTCATTAAATTCCTATACCCAATTTTGAACCAACTTTTCCAGAATCCAAAAATGAAATCCAGTGTTCCAAACCCCAAACGATGGGTATTGTAAAACTGTTTTTTCTTAAATCTTTTTTTTAAATGCTGCTGGAGTGACCACCGAAGACGTGTCCCGAGCACGTTGGTAGCAAACCCGACCGATGGATCAATCTAGACGCGGCAGCGCACGCACCCAAGTGACAACATAATAATTCACCAAACTTTCCAGCTTATCGTCTTATAAATAAATCCCCCCGTTGCCATGGCCGCCGCTTCGCTCCGCTCCACCTTCCTCTCCTCCTACCCCGCCTGCGCCCTGCGCAGCCTCTCCGCCGCGCCGCGCGCCTCCGCGTTCGCTCAACTCAAGGTCTCCGGGAGAACGGATCCAAATCCCTGCCTCGAAGTTTTATTCAAACAGATCAGTGCGCCCTTGCACGAGTTTCGCACTTCCGCTCACGTTTTTCTTCTGGGGTTATCTTCTTGCTGTTCTGCAGAGATTCGACCGGGCTCGCCGGTTCTTCCCGGCCGCAGCAGCCATGTCGACGTCCTCGGGGACGAAGGAGGCGCCGGCCAACAACCCGGGCCTCCAGGCCGAGATTGATCCGGCGACCAAGGGCTACTTCATGCAGCAAACAGTAAGCCCACTCCGTCAGTTTCCTAGTTCATTTAGCTGTCGATTTAACTAGGAGGCGTATTGTTCTGTTCGATTCTCCATTCTGTGGGTTTGGTATGTGGATTAGAAGTAAGTTTGTGGTTGGATTGGGCCCAAGCAATCTGTCGAGCAGATGGTGATCCATGGGTGCTTAGCATGTCGGGTTATAAAACTGGGGGAACAACACTTAGTGAATAGTGAGGATCAGTTGATGAGTATTGATAGTTTCTTGTTTTAATTGAGCAGCATTGCTGGTTTTGCAACTGCAAAAGTAATTAGCCTCATGTTCAGTTCAACAATTGTGTCTCTGAGTTGTTCTGTGTAAAGCAGGAAATTGTGTGTTTGGGACTTCAGGTGTAGCATAGACAGTTCATGTGACCCTTGGGTGAGCTTGTATTGCGACAAGGTTATTTCGAATGCTTTGCAGTGGAATGGGGAAAAATTTCAGTTCTCTTGTGGAATGCCATGGAACTTCCTTGGCATTGCAATCAGTCGAACCATGGGTGGACATGCTTGTTAGTAGCAGTTGTGGTTGTGACAACTGATGTAAGGATCAATAAATTTTCTGTTGTTCTGCTTGCAGATGTTCCGTGTGAAGGACCCGAAAGTAAGCCTTGACTTCTACTCGCGTGTGATGGGCATGTCGTGAGTTCTCTCTTTTATCTTTCTTCAGACAATGTGATCATGCCAAGCAGGCCACCCGTTTTCTTGTTGTAGAAGTTCTTTAAATCTTGTGTTTCTGAGAAAAACATGTAGTATTGTTGCATATTCAAAGTTCTGTTTATTGTCCCTGTGGCACGTGTACTGGTGGATGCAATTGCATGTAGATGTTGTCAATTCATAACTAGAGGTGCAAACCCGATTTTGGCATCTTGTTTCTGATCTATTTTAACGTAGCACTTGGCAATATACTTTGAACAAAAAGGCTGTAAAGTAGTGAAGTCCCAAGGATGCAAACTGGAGATTAGTGAGTAAAAGGTCCATGGACCATTAAAGAACAGGAAGTGCAGTGGGTATCTTTGATATTTAAACACTTGGAGTTGGCATTAAATGTATTTACACTTTGAGTGTGTATAGAACTTCATGGTTCATTCATGCAAATATTATCAACTGCAACCTTCTTATCATGTTTATTGTTTCTTTAATTATTTGTAAATAAAAACTGCCAGGTTGTTAAAAAGGTTGGACTTTCCTGATATGAAATTCAGCTTGTATTTTCTTGGTTATGAGGTAAGAATTTCTATTGATTAGCTGAACATAGATTACCTCAACATGAGAGGTTTCATTAATCAGCTAACTCTTCCAATTCTGTACCTTGAATCTGTTGATAGGATTTGTCCTCAGCCCCTGCTGATCCTGTCAAGCGGACTGGGTGGACTTTTGGGCAAAAGGCTACGCTCGAGCTTACTCAGTATGTCTACTTATTTTTAGTCCTCCCTTTATCTCAGTCACAGATATCCTTCATTTTTTTCTCAATGACACCAAGGCCCACTGAGGTATTAATAAACTCCTGGTACTACTGTAGCAACTGGGGCACAGAAAGTGATCCTGAATTCAAAGGGTACCACAATGGAAACTCGGACCCTCGTGGTTTCGGTATGTGCATTGAGAATTCATATGTAATTGGTGCTATTGTAGCTTTTGTAACATTCTATAACTAGATTTCTATTGCTCATAATAACGTCGAACCAATTAGCTGCTGTAACACTTATATCTTGTTCATTCAGGTCATATAGGGGTAACTGTGGATGATGTCTATAAAGCATGTGAGCGCTTCGAACGTCTCGGTGTAGAGTTTGTGAAAAAACCAGATGATGGTAAATTAATTCTCTCGGTCTTTTACTCGGCATAAGTATTATGTGGTGCTGCATGTACGCCCTTGATACTGAAGTAAATCATCGACCATGCTAAGGGAAGAGAAAGATCATGGTCCGTGATAAGTAAAAAGCAAGATCATGGCCCATGCCAATTTAAATGCAAGACGAGGAAAAATGTTTTTCTTCTCTTTGACCTGAAGAAGCAAAACTTAGTTAAAAGGTTTATCTTTATTATAGTAATGATATAACTAAGCGTAGAATGATTTAAGTCTGTTATTTTATTAGTTTTTACGGCACTATTCGAACCCCACATCACGGGACTTTAGTCCAAAAACGGTTTGACGAGGCTTAAACACGCCACGTCGGCTTCATCCAGGACCGCGGGCTGCTACTCAATTTTCTTAGGATTTTTTTTTTGCAAAACCATCATGCCCGAGCCGTCGCGAGGGGCAAGGTGGCCGCGCCCAGACGGGGATCTTGGGGCCCTAAGAACCACGCCGTTACCGCCACCGCCTCACCTAAGGTTGCTATCAAGTCCACAATGCTCAATTTTGAAGAGAGGATGCCAGTGAAGGGGTCACCGAAGCCGACGTGGTCACCATGTGGCGTGTTTGAGCCTCGCCGAACCGTTTTTGGACTAAAGTGACACACTAGTTCTAGCTTAGGGGTTTAAATGTGCATTTTTCGAGTTCGTGGACTAAAGTGTTCATTTTTGCCGAGTTTCTGGACTAGTGGTGTATTTTACTCTTTAAAGAAATCCAACGCTGTATGCTTCTATTACTCATCTTATATTTTTCTGAATTTACATATGTAGCTTTTGTTAAGCTGTTAGCGTGTTCTGTTTGCCTGGGACACAATGTGTGATCGTTCATTTGTTTTTTAACCAAATACTCCAGTATTTATGTCGTGAACACAATGTAGTGTTAAGCAGATGAACCGCAAGTTGGGATCATGAATGTCTATGCTATATAGTACTCCCTCCATCCCAAGTGACGTGTATACAAATCCACGTCACTTATTTTGGGATGGATGGAGGGAGTACCAAATACCCTTTCTAGCAATGAAAGAGAATTCTCCGGGTCTCTGCGTCACTTTATGTGTACAGCCAAAATCTTTGTTACACCTGTGCAGATCCTTTTAAGATATATCGGGTGTGTTTGGTTTGCTACCAAAACATACCAAGCCAATTTTTTGGTCATTGACCAAAATTTGGTGTTTGTTTTGATGGTGACCAAATATATGGCTAGCCAATGTTTCATAGCCAACTTTAGTTCAAATTTTTGGCCAAATTTGGCTAACTCATGGGCTAGCAAAACCATCACCAATTGTTTGGCTAACCAAATCTTTGGTAGGGCAACTTTGGGCTCAAACCAAACAGCCCCATCATCTCCTTCACCTTTATTTGGATATTCAGCCAAACATTTGTAACATGGTTATGTTAAATTATGTTTAGGAGTGGAGTGGATACATGATGCTAGTCTCTGGATGCATTCTTCTACCTTAGTCTAGTTTTTCTTGGATCATTCCAACTTAGCAGCTCATTCTAACTTAGTTTATTTTTTCCCTTGGTCATTCAAACTCCGGTCCCACTCTAACTTAGGTTAGTTTTTCTCTTGATATTTTGAACTTTGCATCTCATTCTAACATAGGTTAGTTTTTCTCTTGGATCATTCGAACGTGGCCACCCACTCTAACTAAGTTTAGCTTTACTCTTGGATCATTCGAACTTCGCAGCTCATTCTTTTTAGTTAGTTGGTTCTTCTATTGGATCACTCGAACTTCCCAGCTCAGTACATGTATGAATGCATAAGAAGTTAAAAATCATTTGCTGATGATCCCAATAAAAACTTTGCTCTTAAAATCTATCAGAATGAAAAAAAAATCAAGACACTCCAATTTAGACTTTAATAGTGGAGTGTTACTTTACCTGAGATTTTCATTTTCCTTTGCACTCATTAAGGGCAGGGATCTGATGAATGGTATTTATGCGCAGGGAAAATGAAAGGCATTGCGTTCATAAAAGATCCAGATGGCTACTGGATTGAAATATTTGACCTGACTAGAATTGGGGAGGTGACAACTGCAGCATCATGAAGTATTAGAAAACTAGTTATCTGAGATAATAGAGCTCTGTCTATCAGCATACTTCTTTTTTGCGGGGATCTATCAGCATACTTTACTGTTTAATAATGAGATGTACACTAAGATGCTTGAACTTGGATTTTGCACTGTATCTTTTCAGTAGCAAGAATCTAAGTATGATAATTTGGCATACAATATCTTTGTATATACTAGCAAAGTAACCGTGCGTTGCCACGGCAGCTTCGCTGCGCTCTGCTCGAACAAATTGATTTTTTTTTTTGATCATGGTGCCTTGCCCGTGGCAGTGCCCATGTGCTGGTACAATCATTGCGGTCAGCTCCGCTTCGCTCGTTTAGGATCATAGTGTCTAAAAAAGATATGCGAGTTCATAGAAGTAAGGTGGACTTTGGATGTTGCCATGAGCGAGAAGATTGAGAATTTGCAATTGCAGGAGATGGATATAGATGGGACTGTTCCTGATTCTGGGACAGCTACGGAATAATAGGGCAATGCATTTTGCGGGCAAAAAGATGAAGAATAGTGAGGTAAACGACCCTTCTCTTTCTCTAATCAACAATGTTTGCTCCTAGGTACATCACGTAATAAAGATATCTCAACGAAGAGTTCAAGCAAGAATTTTATAGAGAATGGATATATTCAAACTCTCATTTCATATGTAATTCCTGTAGTAGTCCCTATATCCATCTATGAATCACTCACCCTTGCATCTGCATTTGTTTTTACCATTCTGATAGAAGAAAAGCGAAGAATATTATTACTCTCTCCGATCCATATTAATTGTCTCAATTTGGTCCAAGTATGGATGTATTTATGCCTAAAAAGCATATATATACATGTAATATTTCAACAACTAATATGGATCTGAGGGAGTACTTGCTTTTGTTCCAAGCCAACAAAAAAGAGAACATAGTGCTTTTTGTGTGTGTAAATCAGGAGCTACACTATTATGCACATAGAATACTTACCTTATAAATAGGCCCTCTAAACAGGAGTCTATATGCATGCACTGAAGTTTCTATCGGATCAGATCAAGGTCATGGACATAGTTGCAGTAAATCAGTTGAAATAATCGTAAGAAAACACTTTGGGATAGAGAATCATATGCTCAGCAAACTCCCAGCAGGTTTCAGAATTCACCAAACTCCTAACAGGTTGGGCAAACAACAAGCCACATAAACAACATGTTCAGCTTTAGGAAAGCAAGCTGCGACGTCACATGGAGGCAGATGCCAAGTTGCCGTCGATTGGAGGCACTGCCGCGCGGGGGCATCAACATGGCCGTCCGGCCGCCAATGCGTGGGCCTCGTGCCGCCGGGACACCGTTCCATGCAGGCACCGCCTTGGCTGCCGCGTCTTCCTCCAACGATGGCCACTTTCCCCTCCGGCCTCCTATGCTGTAGCAGGTAGCGGCGACGGCAAGGGAGGCGGTGCGGGAGGAGGCCAGTAGGCGGCGGCGGCCGAGGCACGTGGTGCGGAGGCGGATGGGGATGCGGCCGAGGAGGATTCGGGGGACGGACGGGGCAGGACTGCAGGAGGCAGCGGTGACCTAGAGGAAGACGAAGGGGGAAGACGGGACGGGGAGGCCGAGGGATTGGGGCCAGCGGGCGGACGAAAAAAAAGGGGTGGAAACGCATCGGGCGAGGGAGTTTGACAGGCGACGAAAACGCGTGGTGAAAGGAACGGTTCATATTTTTTAGATATGTATAGATAGCAGGAGATCTAACAGCATCCACCCTGTCAGTTTGTGCGGTTGTGCTAAGAAGGTTTGCTGGGTCTGCTTGTTCAGTTGGATTTTACATGTATGATCAGATGTTCCCAAAAAAGAAGATGAAAAAGTCGAATCCTAGAGGTGCTTTGGTACAGCTGGATGGTTTTAGAGAGTCGCCGGCGTTTTTAACCGGAGGTACAAGAGAACTAGAGAAGCTTCCTCGCCGATTATGAGTGCATTTGGTTGGTCGTACCTCCACTGGCTCAGCACCTGAGTTTGGTTGCTCGTATATCCGCTGGCTCGCACGGTCGCGCCTTAGTTTTTTTTAGAAAATTACTTCAAACCATCACATTTGGGGCACATGCGTAGTAAAACCATCTTTTTTTAATTTTTTTTCAAATTACCACCACTTTCTTGATCCGTTGTACTCCCCCGCACTGATTTCGCTGTTGATCTCGTTTTGACGGAAAAACTGACGGGGGTCCACATGTCAGGTCCACGTTGGCTCCTGGCTGGCCCAGGAAGTCCACCGTGGCTGATCCAGACTGCACCCGAGCCGGCGCTCATCTTCCCTAGCTCCGGCCGATTCCGTGACCGCCAAAGGCACCGCTGCAGAGCCTCCCCACGTCGCTGCAAGCCTCTCCTGCACCGAGATGGCCCCGCGAGTCTCCTGCCATCCTCGCCCTTGCCCCGGCTATCCGAGCCGCTCCCTCTCGGCAGCCGGGAGTCCGCGCCGCTTCCCCTCTGCTCCACCTCCGACGAGTTCGCCCGCGCCGCTTCGGCCTGCCTTAGCGCTGCAATGTATTAGCCCCGATGTGCCTCCCCGCACCTCCTGGACCCACGGACGCTATAGCCGCAGCCCCGCGCCTCGTCTTCCTCACCTCCGTCCCAGCGTCACCGGCGGCAGCGCATATACGAGTTCTTCCCCAAGCCTCTCCACCGGCACCTGAAGGACCGCACGGAAGCCGCGAAGCCACTGGTGCCCTCGCCTCGGAGTTTTCGTCGCTCGAGCCGCCCAGCGTCGACGCCGTCCCTCTCCACGCCGGCGGCCACGACGCCTGCCTCCTCCGGCTCCTCTTCGCGCTCGCCGAGCCTGCCATCCGCCTCCCTATGAGCCCGCACTTCTCTCCCTCTGTTTCCCCCATCGATTCCGCCGCGGCATGGCCCGAGGGCAAGGGAGGCGGAGCGGGTTGGTAGGGGTGGCTGTAAGAGGCGATCGAAGCAGGGCGCAGCGACCCGAAGGCAGGGGGAGGCGGAGCGGGCGCCAGAGGGTGGTGGGCGGCGGCGGAGCTCCATGTTCTTCATCCTTTCCAGTAGCCGTCATCTTCGATCCAGCAAGAGGAGCCGGGGGAGGAGAGAGGGCGCTAGGGAAGAAGAAACGGAGGAAGCGAGACGTCCACGTTGGCGCCACGGTGGCAACGACAGGGTGGACCCACTTGTCAGGTTTTCAATCAAAACGCGCTTATGTCGCAAATTAGTGCACGGGAGTACAGTTGTCCACAAAAGTGATGGTAATTTAAAAAATAAATAAAAAAAAGTGGTTTTCCTAAACATGTGCCCCAAATGTGGTGGTTTTAAATAATTTTTTTTTGTTGGTCTTCTCTCTCTAATCCGGGCTCAACCGATTCTCAAAGCAGCTCCGAGCCAACTGCGTACGCGTATAACGGGCCTTCTCGGAGAGTGTACGGAGTAGTATATCCGAAACCACCTTGGCTTCGGGCCTTTGTCAGAGTCCAACTCGTACGCAGGGCATTGTGTGGTCGGCGTTTCTGTGGTTTAATATCAACAATTTCATGCAGTTCGGCCCGAGGATGGCACTCGTGCTGTTCTTTGTACTGACGGTTCCGTATATCGTTATGTTGGTGCTGTACGGTGGCGATTACGAAGACCCCCCTGCGCCGGCGTCTCCTGAGCCGGATGAAGAGGATTACATGATTGTACATAATGATGAAATCGATATGAATTAGGATGAAATTAATGTAATTTCAGTATATTAGGTTTCATGTCACTCGCGGCACATGCGTCCTTGTAGACACGGTTATGAAATTAGTTGTGTTCAGAAACAGTATGATGCCGGTTTTCAATTGTAGTCCAGAACACTATGTTTCTTATTATTCAATATTTCAAAAACTTTTTAACCATCAAGGTGAATTTTTATATAACAAATGGGAGGATTAAATTGTCTGACGATGCTATAGGAATTCAATATCTTCAGTCGCGGGAATTTATATCCCTAATGCAATATGATAAAAGTAACCTAATTGCTTAAAAGTGATTATGCACTTATTGGAAAGAATGGGCGCACAGGCTTCCGGGCTACCCGATATCTCTTGAACGAGGGGCCTGCCCTTCTCTCCCGACTCTCCATTTCTCTCCTGTCCCCATTTCTCCCCCAAAACAAATCTCAAATCTTGTCAGGTTGTGCTCGTGAGGGAAGTCGACGGCGACGGGGGCGGCCAACGGCTTCCTGCGCGACCGCCCGCCGGCACCAGCTGCCTGGAACGCGCTGATGGGGGCAGGGCCGCCGCGGGCTTGCAGATCAAGGCAAGCACGGCTGCCGTGCCGCAGCAGACTGGTCGGGGTCGGGGGAGCGCCCGTAGACGGAGAATCCGAGCGCGCGGGTGACGTGGGTGTCGGCGAATAAGGACTAGGAGAGGGAGAGCACGGCAAGCAGCGGGAGCTCCACAGGGGAGTTGAACGAGGCCGTGGGGATTTTTAGCGGTGTGGTTGGCGGAGTTCAGGGGCGGGGGGAAGAGGCAGCGTGGCCGACGGGGTGGGCAAGGCCGACGAGGTGCTTGAGCTCACTGTTGATTTCTCGCCGCGGCGTCGACAGCCAACGGCGAGCGCCACAGGGGGTTGCAGCCGGCTGGCGTTGGATTTGGGAGGGCCTCTGCATGTCGCACGACGCCTTTCTGTGGGTTGAGCGAACAAGGTGCTGATACGAGCTCGGAGGGCGCGTCGAGGACGAGGAACGAGCTCGGAGGCCGCAACGAGCACAACGATTTTCTCCCGATTTCACGGTTAGTCCTCTCCCCAACCTAGTGTCTACACATGCATTGTTGATTTGCATCTCCTAGGGTTACTGATGTCGTCGATTTGCACCACTGCGTCTGCTTGTTTTGGCTGTTGATGTTGCCCTCGTGCGATTTGGGGGCTGTTGGTGTCAGATGTTGATTTAGGCTCCGCGCGGTGGGTGTTGCCAGGTGATGTTGCTCGCCCTTATGTTTTGTTGCAAAAGTAGTGACGCCGATCGTTTCCTCGTATTTTTTGCTGTGCTAAATAACTGCTAATGCAGAGTAGTTTTAGTTTGGACTCTGACCCCAGTTTATATCAAAATTTAGTTTGGAATTCATTGTTCATGGAGAAAATTCACTGTTCCGGGGGGGGGGGGGGGGGGGGGAGCTGTGGATTTTTGGGACTCGGTCTCGGTCTTAGTCTTAGTACTGGGATATTACCTGGAGCTGTTTTGAATTTGTTGCATGCTACTAAGTATCTATTTTTTATCAGAAGTTGGTTCACTAACCGGTTATTATTTGACGATTAGTTGCTTCACTAAGAGTTGAAATGTACGCTAATATTCAGCTGTTGCAAATCCTCCATGGAACTGTGTGTTTTATGGGTATAAATTCATCTGTACATTGGGGAACTATTATGTTTCCTGGTTTGTTTTAGTTCTTGGGATATCAAACTATGCTAAACATATCGATTCGCTCAATGCTAAACATATTAATTCGATGTGTGTTGTGTCGTTGTAAAATAAGAACTGAAATGCATATTTTTAGAAGATGTATTATGAGCGAACATTTTCTGAAAGCAGGGTCGCATGATTAGCAATTCAACTTGTTTTTAGCTTGATGCTTTCACGAGTTGCTGGACTACTAAGTTATTTTTGAGTAAAAGTGGCATCTCCTAGGAAGATTTTGAATTAGAAGTTGCTATACTAGTTACACCTTTTGCTTTATCATATAATTTCTTTTCTGACCAGTCAACCCTGGTCTAGAAATTGTATTACATAGTCAATTTTCTGAAGCAATTTCTGCATCGCTGAGCATTCGGTTTTTGCCTTTTCATTTTCCTGTTGTAATTAGTTGCCTTTTCAACCACGCAAATATTTCCTGAGTAAAAGTTGCATCTCTATCAAAATTTTGCATTAGAAGTTGTTGCAATAGGTACACTTTTTTGCTTTATCATATAGTTTCTTTTTGACCCGTCAACCTTTGGCTTCAAAATGAATCAGAGAGCCAAGCTTTATCATATAGGGGCCATAGATATTGATACAGCCATTTTATTTTCTTGCTGCAATTCAGCTTTCTACGATTAATTAGTTGGGAGATGTTTGTTCATAGTTACTTTTTAACCATCTAGCTGCATTTTGTAATGTTTGTACATAGTTGCTTGTCCTTGCTATTATAGATTGTGCCTAGATGTCTTGTAGTTCTGAATTTTGTGGGGCCAGGTTTTGTAGGTGTTATTGATGTCTTTGAACACTTGCTGTTTTCCTCTCCCCATAGGCATGACTGCGGCATTTTCATGCTAATGAATGCACAAATATGGGATGGGAGGACACCTCATGAAAATGGACAATCAAAATTCCGAACAGAAGGAAGTTATTCACCCATGTGTGGATTGATTCTGATAAAAACGACATACCATGGAAAACCGTCCTCAACCTCAAATAAGTAAGTCGCTGCTCATCTCAACCATTTTAACACATATATGTTGTGACTGTGTTCACTAGTCCTTTGTTGCTTTATTCATCAAGCATAAAATCCACGGGCAGTGCTGCCATCTTTTGCTCATCAGCGCTTCCTAGCGATTTATTTTATTCATGAAGCAACAATTTTTTACTAGATTTTATTTTGCACTAATTGCTGTACTTCTGGTCATAATTATTTGTTAGGCATTTTGCTGCCAACTATCCTTTTTTGAGGGTTTTATCATTAGAGGGTCTAACACAATTGCTTTACTATGTTAGGTTTTTGAATATTTGTGGCATCGCCGATCAGGCAAACCATTGAGCAGCTGGTGTTTCTCTGTTTTTTCTTTTTCTTTATTATAAGTTGCTTTTATCTAATTGAACTCTAATCTTTTCCCAAATTCTATCTTTCCATACATAACCAAAGAATGGAAAAGATTCCTCAAGACAGTAGTTGCATTATCAGTACCGATCAGTCAACTTATGTAGTAGAACTCGCTCCACCACTCATGAGTTTTATAAGTTGAAGTTGATCATGATTTTTGAATTTGATTTTGGACCACCCTTTAGGCAACATTTTGACAAACTTCGACTTGGAGCCACTTCAAAATGCTTGTGTTGTTAATTATAAGTTGCTTTTAGTCTCGTTGAGCAACCTTTTTTACCCTTTCTCACAATTTGGATGACTGATTAGGCAAACTTCGGCTAGTAGTCGTTTCAAAAATCCTCGGGTAGTCGGGTGTGTTAATTATAAGTTGTTTTAGTCTCTTTGAGCAACTTTTCCAACTTCAATCGCATTTTACTTTTTTAAGTAAAAGTTGCATCTCTAGCAAAATTTTGAATTAGAAGTTGCTATACTAGTTAGCCTTTTTTACTTTATCATATAGTTGCTTTATGACCTGTCTACCATTGACTAGAAATTGTATTAGAGGGTCAAATTTTGACTAGAACTTGCTTTATCATATACTCCCTCCGGTCCTAAATTGTTGTCGAAATATTACATGTATCTAGACGCTTTGTAAGAATAGATACATCCATATTTAGACAAATTTGAGTCAAGAATTTAGGATCAGAGGGAGTATTTTTCGGTGATAACTAGTTGCCTTTTCAGCCACTCAACTATTTGACTAAAAGTTGCATCTCCTAGCAAAATTATGAATTAGAAGTTGATGCACTAGTTAGACCTTTTTTTTATCACATAGTTGTTTTTCTGACCCGTCGACAATTGAATAGAATTGTATTAGAGAGTCAAAGTTTGACTAGAAATTGCTTTATCATATATTTTCGGTGATAATTAGATGCTTTTCTAGCCACTCAACTATGTGTAAAAGTTGCATATCCTAGCAAAATTTCAGTTAAAAGTTGTTAAACTGGTTACACTTTTTTTTGCTTTTGTCACATAGTTGCTTTTCTAACCAGCCAACAGTTGACTCGAATTGTGTTAGGGAGTCAATTTTTTAAGTACTTTCTGCGTTATTGAGCATTCAGCTTTTGCTTTTCATTTTTTCTGTGATATTTAGCTTCTTCAACCACTCAAGTCTTTGAGTAAAAAGTTACATTACTCGGTACACTAAGCAGCTTTTTCTTGCAATAGGCATCAATGAACACAATTGAGGAAGAAGAAGCAGCGGGAGTACCCGAACATGCTCAAACTTGGGATTTAGCCTTGTTGCAGGAGGCGCAGTGCACATGATAGGCATCTTTCAATGGCAGAATCTTAGGGAGAAGCATCCTATTTATAACCACCGGAAGCATGCCCTTCCTCCCTGACCCAGATTTCAATTCTCAGGTTTAGGGACATGGATCCATGTGATATCTATAGGTGCATATGAACATTTATCTACTCTAGGTTTTTTTCCTATTTTTCTGCCTATTGTGTACATAAGCAAATTTGGGGGGGTGGGATGGGGGGGATATGATCGGTGTGACTTGCAGCAATTTGGGAGGCAAAAAATACCAGTTTAGATCAGCAAATTTTTTGGTGGAAAAAGTGCTTTATGATGTTTTGTATCGATGAAGAAGTGTTGTTGTTACTACCACAACATAACCAGGCAACTTTTGTACGTTTTCCCCTATTGCTTCTGTTCTTTTGCAAATCACAACTCATAATTAGGCTCATAATTTGCCCTGATCTGCAGGGTGTTTTTGGCATGGCAGGCTTTGTGTATAGATGCAGGTGAGAATTTTCAGTAAAATTAAGGAATAAGAACATGTACATGGGAGCAGATGATGGGGATCAGATGCAAGGGAGCAACATCTAAAATGCAACAAGCAGCACATGGCTGCAGTATGTCTTGTGTTGGGGAAACAACAAAGTAAGTTATGTAGGATAAAGTATTTTGACTACTTTTGCAGCTACCAAGGAGGGGGAAACATGGGTGATGGGTTTGGTTAATGGATGGCTGTGTTACAGGGGATTATGTGAGAAGGGGGCTCAACTAAAGTGCTTTGTAGCTGATTTTGTGTGTGTATGTGTGCATCAAATAACCCTGTGTGCGTGCTTGCTTGTGCTGTTGCTTTTCTAAATTTGCTTTTACAGGGGTTTGCCTGAAGCACGACCATCCTCCTGACTCAGTTTTCAAGTTTGGGGTTAGAGATACTGGCAAAAAATAAACCCCTAAGCAACTTGTTATTTGTTATCCTATTTGTTTTCGATCAGCAGATTTGAGGGGGGAACTGCTTTTCTTTGCTGTTTATGTAGAGAGGGGGGCAATAGCTCAGTAGTTTTGCTTGATCTAAGGCAGTCCCACCCTCTGCATGGGTCAGAATTTGCTTGGACGAAGTATTCATGGAGGCAGATCTATTCTTTTGGGAGAGCCTTTTTGTTCCGTGAGCAAGGCAGAACTTTGACAGGCTGGCATGGGCTTGGAGCTAGGGAAGCAGAACCTGGTCACAGGGTGAATCGCAGGGAAAAACAGGTTGGTCGGAGGTAGAACCGAACTTTCCATTTTTGAAAACAGGGACCAGCTATTTCCATTTATGGGTGTGCGCCCTGGGCACCTTAATGGTGCACGAGCACTCCCTAGTCTCGTCCTAAAAGTGATGAGGAAATATTCTTTACTAGAGAGCCAAGGGAGTAGAAGCGGGCACAAATTGGTAATGCCGCAATCTCTCTTGTTAGGAATCCTAAACCCTTGCTACCATGGGATCACCAATGATGAGTACGTGTAACACTCTTGGTGCAGCCTGGTAGATCAAGGAGACGTATGCATGAAGCGAATAAAATCTATAAGGCCTTGTTTGGCACTAGTGTTTTTCTAGTGTTTTTTATCCACTCTAAATTGAAAAATATTAAAAATCTCAAATGGTTGTTTGGTAAGAAAGGATTGGAGGTGATTATCCCTAATTCCCTCCCACAAAACACTGTACCGAATTAAAACACTTCTCATAATAGTGTTTTTTTAAAATACTTATCATACTAGTGTTTTTTTTAAACAGTTTTGGGTTTTTGAGAGTTTTGGACGAACACTCAAACCCCTCAAATACCAAAACACTAGTTACTAGAAAATACACTAATACCAAACAAGGCCTAAAGTTAATACTCCCTCCGTTGTACACACTAATTGTTGGTGCAGCCTTGTAGATCAAGGAGATGTACACAGTAGATGTTGGTCAAAGGATCGGTCAAACGAAATAAAATACGAAATGAGTAGTAAATTGACAGTTCCTGAAAATGGAAGAATTTAAAGGAAGTGTGATATGGTTGAACCTTTTGATCTGGGCGTGCCCAGCTTGATCACTGCTCTAAACCTGTGCCATGCAATCTAGATTTCATGTAAACCCTGTTGGTCTAAAAACAATCACAAGAAGAAATAGTAAAATCAGCTCTTGCAGATTCACTGCGGATACCATTATCAGAAGTGAATTTGTTTTTAACACCACTAGTTAGTGTGCACGGTGGACTAAACGCACGTAGATGTTCTAGCAAATTCTATCAACTATTTTAGCACCGCCGGAAGCTCATTTGGAGGCAGTGGTTGCTGCGCTCCTTATCAAATCATGCACAGTTCACCCTTTAGAAATTGACCTATACCCATTATTAGCCGCATGCCACCGTCCATGATTCAAATTAAAGATCCTCAAGAACCAGGATACAAGCTATCAAAAGTTTTTTCTCCACATACCTTTTCCTAAAAGAAAGTGGTCCCGCACATGGTACAATGTAGACAGAAAATATAGTTTTGCTCAAAATTTGAACTCTAAGCACATGTAGATCAGGTTTCAATTAGGAAAAACATAACTACTTACCCTGTTCAGACCATGATGGTGAAGAATGATGTTCACATACATATATTAGACTGAAAATTTTCACTCCTATATTCCCACCTCAGTAGCATTAAGATCCCATCACCATTTCTTAAATTTCCAAGCAAGCATTTAAAAATTGAAGTCCAATCGTAAAAAGTCACAATGATCAGGTTTGTTTAAATTCTCAAAGAAGCATTCATGCATGACAAAAAATTATAGAAGTATATACTGTGATGAGATGCAGATTAAGAGACAGGTAAGATTTCGCAAACCAAATTAGTATTGTGCAGCTGTAGAACCAAAAGAAAAGGATGATAACATTCAAGTGCTGAAAATGCAAAATTATATTCTGGGTCTCGAGTGGTCTAACGTTTTGAGTGATTCCACATCAAATTGTTGGTTCCTTGCACGAAATCGAGTAGAGGTATATCCTGTCTTTCTCCCTAAAATGATACACACACTAATAAATATAGTAGCCAAAACCTTAAGATGTGAGGTAATGGAACGAACCGTGCAGTATTTTTTTTCTAGAACACAAGTACATAGCAGTGAAAAACAAATCTGCACTAAGGAATAAGAAAGGGCATTAAGACAAATATATTGAGTACCCTACGTTGTCTTGTTCACAACATTGCCCTGACCTGTATATGCTAAATGCAAGTTTCTCTTAACAACATGCATGTGACCTGGGAGCATATGCAAAGCTCCTTGTGTCCATCCATGTAGAAGCATCACACATCTGAAGAACACTGAGATTGATACATATGTCTTGTGCATACCATGATTTTCTTGCCAGTTGAATAGTTGATTGAACCAAACCATAAACTCGATAACTGTTCTAATTAAAACCATTCCATGGTAGTTGATCCTTTAGCAAGTTAAAAATCCGTCAAACACCTAGAGTGCATTGCCTCACAACACGAAATAAGGAGGATAAGATTTTAACTGGGCATAGTCAAGGTGTGCAGTGCTGGAAGGATTACCACATATCCGTCGATGGTGAGTGCTAAGTCCTGCCGCTTCCAATATCAACACCGCTTACTTAATGGGGAGGCCATCGTCGAGGGCGTCAAAGCATGGGAGCCTGCACGCGCCCTTCTTCCTCCTCCCCGTCCTCCACCGCCTCGTCGTCCGACACAACGCCAATGGACTACCGCTCTCCTTCCGCCTCTGCCTCCTTGTCCTCCTCCACCACCGTGACCGACAGCCCATGCGCCTGGCCACCGTCCTCTCCACCGCCATGCCTCTCCTCAGCCGCCGCCTCCGGGCTCCGGCAAAACAATGTCTTTCCTCTTCCTCGCCCTGCCACCGCCGTACAAACCGTAGGGCTGGCCCAGGCGGCACCACCCCCGGGCGGATCCACGGGCGCCGCAGCCAACACGGACATCGGGTCCAGCCGCGAAGGGCGCTGCTCTCCTCTCATCAATGGTGCCCGCGCGTGGCAGCAAGGAGGTGGCGAGGGGCAGAAGTAGCGGAAGGGATGCAGGCAGGCAGCACCCGCCTAAACATCGCCCCAATCCCCTTCCTCCTATCCTAGAATTTTCCCCTCGCACGGCATCGGCTTAGTGTGGCGCTGGGGGCTTCGGCAGCGACGAAGGGCGTCGCAGCTGGGTGCTCCGCCGGCGGCGAAAAAGGGCGCTGGAGATTGGAACTTAGAAGGTAGCTGCAGCGGCGCAAGCGTCGAGGACGGGACCTGGGCAACGAGCCGGACGGCACGGGGGGGCTGGGCGGCGGCCGCGGGAGATAGGGTTTGCGGCGCAGTAGGCAGCAGCCACGGGAGGTAGGGGTTGCAGACAGGCGCGCGAGCCGGCGTGAGGGCGGCGTAGGCTGGCGGGCGGGCGGCGGCGGCGGAGAAAAAAAGGGAACACGGAGTCACGGAGAGGGAAAGAATGGATCGACGAAGAGGTACGTGCGGATCGGGACTTCCGACGGCAGAGCAGTCGGACTTTCATTATTTGCTAAATGCACCAGGAAGATAAACTCTGGTTGTTAGAGCTGATAAGTGGACCTAATTGTTTGTTAATTGTGAGGTGGGAAAGATCTATGTACATTTTGTGAGGAAGACCTATAGATGAATTTGTTGGTGACTTTATAAATAATAAAAATGTCCAAATTTATGATTTGTATGTTGTATGCTGGTGCCTTACTTCAAGTCTTGGTTGTACGCTGAGAAACGACCGGTGGTTAAAATATGTGGATGAGCATATAGAGATAGTGCTTCCCGAAAAAGCTAATAAATATCGGTTTTGTTATTGATAAGTCGCCTATTTTTTAACTAGAGATCAATCAACATGTTAGCCATCGGATCTTGATCCCACGATAGCAAGTGAGGGATGAGAGAGTGGAGATGACCCTCAAATCTTAATAGAACGGCTCTGAAACATCGATTGATATTTAAGCCTCATTTCTTAAAAAACAGGCGACTTAGAAATAGCCACACCTAATAAATATATACATGGACGATAAAAAACATGTCCTTCTATACGAGCTTAGGTGCCATTAAATGAACGGCGATAACAGTATTAAATTCATACGTACGTGCGATGATATCTCATGTAACAACACTATGCAGCATCATATGTGCACGTTCAAACTCAAACATACCGGTACATCATTTGGACAGAATTATATTTTTTTTATACAAATGAGGAATACCAAATAGAAAAGGTCAACACCAAGGCCGCCCACCTCACGTAACTAAAGGTAGGTGGGGGTCAAATATCTAATATTATCCGGAGTGGTAAATATATTTCATCTCACTAATCTTAAGAATTATATATGCAATTCAATATATGTCTTCACAAGTTGGGTTTTTACACTTTCGTTTTTATTTGAAATTAAGGTTTATACTTATAAGGGATAAGCTACTTTTGTTAATTGGTTTCGTTTTTATTTGAAATTAAGGTTTATACTTATAAGGGATAAGCTACTTTTGTTAATTGGTTACTAACAAAAACATTACCTTTTGTTACAACTTACAAGAGAACAAAACGCCAACCATCATCTTCCATACATGCTAGAATAATGTCTTTGTATAAGAGGTTGTGGGAAGGGAATAAGACACTTACCAAATAAATCATGATGCTGAAAAGACATGTCGAAGCTGTATAGAATCACCAACAAAAGTTACTGTAGGTTGGAGCATCAGTACAAAATAACTCATCAACAATAAGACATAATGAAGGCGCCATGTAACATCATGACGCAAACGTTCTTAAATAAATCAGATCTTAGTTGACAATGGCATCATAGGAGGTTCGTGAAGGGCTATGGGGACCATTGCCCCCATGCCCAATTCAATAGAGGGCTATGAAGGGGGGCATTGTCCCCCTTCTCATCATTCCATATTTAGAAAGCGCTACCCCGAAAATCTAATTGTCATAGCCCGGGGCTTAGACACCAGGGATGCGAGGCACCCCTTTTTAGGTTCGGCAGTGGGCGTTGAGGATCGCTCCGGCGATCGTCGGCGAGGCCAATGTCAAGCGTAAAGAGGCACAAGTCCGTTTACCCAGGTTCGGGCCACCCTGAGGTGTAAAACCCTACGTCCTGCTTCTGAGTTTGTATTAGCCAATGAACAAGTGCTTTACAGGTTGCCGAGGGAGTCCCCGGGGGCTCTCTCCTTTTCTGCTAAGTGGCTACTTGGTACTTTTGGGCTAAAACTAGAAAGAACCCAACCCCTTGACCGTTGGTGCTGGACCTCTTTTCATACTCAAGGGGATACCACAGGTGACTCGGTGCATGGGGGACAAGTGTCAAACGAAAACCCTAGGCTGCTTGCTCTTGCTGCGCTGGCTTGCATGCACGGTACGTAGCGTTGCAGCTAGGGCGGTACATGTCCTACATTCACTGCGAGCCAGTCACTACGGGCTGACTACACAGGGAACCACCCCTCTGTCGGAACATTAAATGCTTGCTTGTGCCACACTCCTTGCCCTGACCAGCCCTGCGCACAGGGAGCCTGCTGGGCGGCCACGTGGCGTCGATGCCCTGCCTACCAGGTACTGGCCTGTTGTAAGTGCCTGCGCCAGGGAGCGCCCTCCCGGCAAGTGACCTTCCCGAGGAGCGTCCTGACGGAGGTTCTCTCGTTGCCTTCCGGGGTAACCCCCACAGCCCGGCTAGTCCTACCGGGCTGGTGACTTCCCGGGCAACTCGCGTGGCGCTGCCTAGGGTGCTGCCCTTGCCGGGGGCAAGTGAGGCGACCCACGCGTTAAGCAACGGTGGTACCCCGGGTGCCACTGGTGCGACAGTAGCCCCCGGGCGTGGACCGGCAATGCTTGCTCCCGGGCGAACTCTGTTGGGGAACGCGGTATGCTACGCTAGCACAAAATAAAAAATTCTACCGCTTCCACCCGGATCAATGCTGTAGATAATTGATCACGAGATTACCACTAGACGCGCAGACCCGTAGCGGAAGTAGAGTCGATGTAGCACGTCGATGCCGAGTAGTTGAACAGCCTGCTCCTCCTCGCCGATCCCACGAACAGTTCGTCCAAGCGCCGCAGGTGCAGCGCCTCCGAGGTATCCACACGTACAGGGAGGAACTCCGTGTGTCGCACCAATGGCCCCCGGGGTACCACCGCTGCGCGACGCGTGGGCTCCTCCCCCGGGTTCCCGGGAAGGTCTCATCCCGGGGAGCGCTGACGAGCTTCCTGGCAAGCTACCAGCCCGAAAGGGGCTAGCGGGGCTTCGGGGAATATTCCCGCTTGGGCACCTCCCGGGAAGCTGCTTCCCGGGTGCGCTGAGCCCGGGTGCTTCCTGGGGTCGACTTGCAGGGACTGGAGGTTCCCGGGTGCGTGCCCCCGCCTCGCGCGTGGGGTCTGGTGGACAGCGTCGCACGGGCGCGTGGCGAGCGCGGGACGCATGGTCCCACCAAGGCAAGGAGTAAGACGCGCGGCTCAGTAAACGAGCCGACCGACGGGTAGTTACCCGTCCGATCCAAGGAACAGTGCTTGTCTAATCCTACCCTAGGGTCTTAGGCCCTTAGCAGCGGAGGTGGGACCCATGCATGCCACCAGCTCAACGGGGGGAGTTGCATGCCTCCCCGTTGGACACTTGTAGCCCATGCACCGTGGCACGTGTGACATCCCCTTGTGTATAAAAGGAGGACCCATGCCAACGGTCAAGGGGGTTAGACGGTTGGCGGGTTAGACAATTGGTAGGATAGTGAGTTGGTCAGTTGGTTCCGGTAGACAGCCAGCAGAGAGTAGTAAGGAGTACTTAGACATTGAGAGGAAGCCCGGGAACTGGCCCGGCAAACTTGTAAACGCTTGATGCGCAATCAATATCAGTTCAGACAGGCAAGACGTAGGGTTTTACACCTCCGGGTGGCCCGACCCTGGGTAAAAAACGGGTGTGCATTTGTTCTTGTACTAGCGCGCACTCTTGGCACTTTGGCTCACCGGTCCCGTAGGGCCTCATCGGCCGTGCCGGCGATAACCGGGTCTCCGCCCCAGACACCCCTACCGAATCTAAAAGGGGGACGTGGCTGCACGCCCCCGGTGTCGGAGCACCGAGCGACGACACCGTGCGGCGGACTGCTAGATCCGATCGCAAGGCTTTTGGGCGTGGAGGTGTGACGGCCGAGTCTAACTCGCGTCTCTACTGGTGTAACCCTAGACAGGTTCGTCTCCTCCACTTATATAGACGTCCCTAGTGGGCTCAACACTTGAGGCCCGTTAGGAGTCTAAGCCCGATACGAGTTGGATCCGATCCAACTCGGTTCCCACCCCTTAAGCGTGTGACCCTTCAGGTTCGCGGTCAGTCGGACACGACTACGAGCTCGGAGTGCGGGCCCGAGTAACACCTTACTCGTCCACTGGCACCGACTCAAGTTGATAGTTGGTAGCGGCGCCTAGCAGCACGTGCCAACTCCCGAGTAACCACAAGGTATATTGACGAACCATATAATGTGTCATATGCAACATTCCTTTTGCCTCACGATATGTGTGTCGAGCTCAAGGCGAGTGCTTGTCATCCTTGTGGATAGCTCGACTCTCTTCTCGTTCCTGTGATACAGATTCCCGAACGGGTTAACACTTAACCCAAGTCGCATGGCCATGCTTTCCGAATCTGATCACTCAAGAGGGCCCAGAGATATCTCTCCGAACAGGAGGGGCAAATCCCATCTTGATCAACCATGACTCGCAGCATGCTTCTCAGCAAACCCGAAAGCTACCTTTATAACCACCCAGTTACGGAGTAGCGTTTGGCAACCCCTAAGTAGGCCGATTCACATCCCAAGCTCATGCGATGACCTCAGGTCTAGGACTGGAATATACATCGTACTTGAGACTAACAAATGACAATCATCTCGTTGCGTCTCAGTGCGGGTCTGTCTGACTCAACAATCTCATTGTCGAGTCTATGCTATCAGTCGGCAACACCTTGCCCTATGACATGTGAAACATAGTCATCATACTGGTTCACATTGCTAGTCTAGGTTATGTGTCCGCATAACCTCAATGACCAGGGACCATTAGAACAACATCATAGAATACATAGTCTCACAAACAAATCACGTATTTATTGATACATATCAGTGATGATGTTCAAGGACAATAACAATAACTCATGAATACATAGGAAAGAACATCATCACATGATTGCCTCTAGAGCATATCTCCAACAGTCTCCCACTTGCACTAGAGTCAATCATCCAAGTATCGCATACCCATGGCTCGTGTGTGCGCCTCATGCTTTGGCTGCGGGAGAGGCTTTGTCAACGGATCGGCAATATTGAGATCCGTGTGTACCTTGCATATCTTAACGTCACCTCTCTCCACGAATTTCCGTATGAGATGGTAACGCTTGAGTCTGTGTTTGGATTTTTGGTGATGTCGTGGTTCTTTGGCTTGTGCGATAGCACCACTGTTGTCACAGTAGAGGTCCATGGGATTGGACGCGCCCTGAACCACTCCAAGCTCAGAAACAAACTTTCTGATCCAAACGCCTTCTTTCGCGGCTTCCGAAGCCACGATATACTCAGCTTCTGTTGTAGAGTCGGCCACCGTTTCTTGCTTAGAGCTCTTCCAGCTCACCGCACCTCCGTTCAAGACAAACACGTATCCAAATTGTGATCGATAATCGTCCTTCTCGGTTTGGAAACTAGCATCGGTGTAACCCTTTACAACGAGCTCATCCTCACCACCGTAAACCAAAAACATATCCGTAGTCCTTCTTAAGGATATTCTTCACCGCTGTCCAGTGACTCTCACCGGGGTCAGCCTGATACCTGCTCGTAACACTTAGAGCATAGGAAACATCCGGTCGAGTACATAACATGGCGTACATGATGGACCCGACCGCCGAAGCACACGGAATCGCAGTCATCCGACTTCGCTCATCAGAAGTCGAAGGACTCTGAGTCTTGCTTAGACTTATACCATGCGACATGGGCAAGAACCCTTTCTTTGCCTCATTCATGTTGAACCTCTTCAACACTTTGTCAACATATGTACTCTAGCTTAAACCAATAAGCCTCCTTGATCTATCTCTATAGATCCTGATTCCCAAAATATAAGCCGCTTCTCCCAAGTCCTTCATTGAAAAACTTTTCTTCAATGAGTCCTTGGTGGCTTCTAGCATCGGAATGTCATTTCCAATCAATAATATGTCATCCACATATAAGATTAGAAATACGACTGAGTTTGCACTAAACTTCTTGTATACACAAGGTTCTTCGTCATTTTTGATGAAGCCAAACCCTTTGACTACTTCATCAAAACGAATGTTCCAGCTCCGAGATGCTTGCTTTAATCCATAGATGGATTTTTGAAGTTTGCATATTTTTCCAGCATTCTTTGGATCGACAAAACCCTCGGGCCGTATCATATACACGTCCTCGGTTAAATTTCCATTAAGGAAAGCCGTTTTGACATCCATTTGCCATATCTCGTAATCGAAATATGCAGCAACAGCTAGAATGATCCGAACTGATTTAAGCATTGCTACCGGCGAGAAAGTCTCGTCGTAGTCAACTCCTTGAACTTGTCGAAAACCCTTTGCGACAAGTCGAGCTTTATGGATTTGAACATTTCCATCCATATCAGTTTTCCTTTTAAATATCCATTTGCACTCGATGGTTTTTACACCCTCTGGCGGATCTACCAAGTTCCAAACTCGGTTTTCATCCATGGACTTTAATTCGGATCTCATGGCCTCAAGCCATAACTCGGACTCTGGACCCACCATCGCTTCTGCATAATTAGTCGGCTCATCATTGTCTAGCAACAACACATTGCGTACATTATGCAGTCTTTCCGATCTTCGTGGATACGGTGCTGTATTGGCCATGGGTACGACGACTGGCTCAGTCACACGGACATCACCTGTCAAGTTATCCCCTACTGGCTCATCTCGAACTTCTTCGAGTTGCACTGACCTCCCACTTGCCTCCCGAATGAGAAACTCTTTCTCAAGGAAGACACCGTTTCGAGCGACAAACACTTTGCCCTCTGCCCGGTTGTAGAAGTAATATCCTAAGGTTTCCCTTGGATATCCAACGAATATGCACTTGTCTGATTTGGGAGTGAGCTTGTCTGACTGAAGTCGTTTGACAAATACATCACAACCCCAAATCTTTAGAAAAGACAAACTGGGACGCTTTCCAGTCCATATCTCATATGGTGTCTTGTCTACGGACTTTGATGGTACTCTGTTTAGTGTGAACACTGCGGTTTCTAGAGCATAACCCCAAAATGACAAGGGAAGATCTGACTGACTCATCATCGACCGAACCATGTCCAACAAGGTCCGGTTTCGCCTTTCCGACACACCGTTTCTCTGTGGTGTACCCGGTGGTGTGAGCTGTGGAACAATTCCACAACTCTTCAGATGATCGTCGAACTCGTGACTCATGTACTCGCCTCCACGATCAGATCGTAGAAGCTTTATTTTCTTGCCACGTTGGTTCTCTACTTCATTCTGGAACTCCTTAAACTTTTCAAAGGTTTCCGACTTATGTTTCATTAAGTAGACATATCCATATCTACTCAAATCATCAGTAAATGTTATGAAGTATTGATAACCTCCTCTAGCTGTCGTGCTCATTGGTCCACACACATCAGTATGTATGAGTTCCAACAAGTCGGTCACCCTCTCGCAACTCTTTGCAAAAGGCGACTTGGTCATCTTGCCTAGTAAACAAGACTCGCATGTCTCGAATGATTCATAATCAAACGAAGTTAAAAGTCCATCTCCATGGAGCTTCTTCATGCGTTTGTCACTTATGTGACCCAAACGACAATGCCAAAAATAGGTTTGATTCAGATCGTTAGGCTTGCGACTCTTGACATTAATGTTATAGACAGATTCTCCTTCAAGATTAAGGATGAATAACCCGTTCGTAACAGGTGCAAAGCCGTAAAACATATCCTTCAAATAAAAAGAACAACCATTGCCCTTAATATTGAATTCATAACCATGACTCAACAACTTTGAGACAGATATAATGTTTCGACTTAAAGCAGGAACATAATAACAATTATTTAATTCCATAACAAATCCAGAAGGTAAATTAAGTTGCATAGTCCCGGCGGCCAACGCTACAACTCTTGCTTTATTGCCAACCCTTATGTCAACCTCTCCACTTGCGACGCTCCTAGTCCTTTCCAGCCCCTGCATCGAGTTGCAAATGTGAACAACCGATCCGGTATCCAACACCCAAGAGCTGTTAGGTGCATCAGCAAGATAAATGTCTATAACACATACAACAACCGTACCTGAAGTAGAAGTCACACTTCCACCCTTCTTTGCCACGTGGGCCTGGTAATTTTCAGATCCAATCCGAAATTTCCTTCATGGATTTCTATTCCGATTTGATCAATCGCATTGATCTCGTGAATCTTATCCGGATTTACGTTTCACTATCTATTCCGATGGCGGAAATCCGACCGGTAGGAGTATGTTGTGTCAAGACCTTCTACATCACGATTATCAGAATCGAATATCCATGATCCCCGAGTACAATCGATCCAATCGATTGAGTACAAAACCGATCTAACACTTAGATCGACCACCAAGATAGCAATAGATCACATCTACTACTAACCGCATAACACTTATGCACGTAATCCGAATCCAAAACAGACAGCATCGGCTCTGATACCACTGTTGGGGAACGCGGTATGCTACGCTAGAACAAAATAAAAATTTCTACCGCTTCCACCCGGATCAATGCTGTAGATAATGGATCATGAGATTACCACTAGACGCGCAGACCCGTAGCGGAAGTAGAGTCGATGTAGCGCGTCGATGCCGAGTAATCGAACAGCCTGCTCCTCCTCGCTGATCCCACGAACAGTTCGTCCAAGCGCCGCAGGGGCAGTGCCTCCGAGGTATCCACACGTACAGCGAGGAACTCCGTGCGGCAGACTGCTAGATCCGATCGCAAGGCTTTTGGGCGTGGAGGTGTGACGGCCGAGTCTAACTCGCGTCTGTACTGGTGTAACCCTAGACGGGTTGGTCTCCTCCACTTATATAGACGTCCCTAGTGGACTCAACACTTGAGGCCCGTTAGGAGTCTAAGCCCGATACGAGTTGGATCCGATCCAACTCGGTTCCCACCCCTTAAGCATGTGACCCTTCAGGTTCGTGGTCAGTCGGACACGACTACGAGCTCGGAGTGCGGGCCCGAGTAACACCTTACTCGTCCACTGGCACAGACTGAAGTTGATAGTTGTTAGCGGCGCCTAGCAGCACGTGCCAACTCCCGAGTAACCACAAGGTATATTGACAAACCATACAATGTGTCATATGCAACATTCCTTTTGCCTCACGATATGTGTGTCGAGCTCAAGGCGAGTGCTTGTCATCCTTGTGGATAGCTCGACTCTCTTCTCGTTCCTGTGATACAGATTCCCGAACGGGTTAACACTTAACCCAAGCCGCATGGCCATGCTTTCCGAATCTGATCACTCGAGAGGGCCCAGAGATATCTCTCCGAACAGGAGGGGCAAATCCCATCTTGATCAACCATGACTCGCAGCATGCTTCTCAGCAAACCCGAAAGCTACCTTTATAACCACCCAGTTGCGGAGTAGCGTTTGGCAACCCCTAAGTAGGCCGATTCACATCCCAAGCTCATGCGATGACCTCAAGTCTAGGACTGGCATATACATCGTACTTGAGACTAACAAATGACAATCATCTCGTTGTGTCTCAACGCGGGTCTGTCCGACTCAACAATCTCATTGTCGAGTCCATGCTATCAGTCGGCAACACCTTGCCCTATGACTTGTGAAACACAGTGATCATACTGATTCACATTGCTAGTCTAGGTTATGTGTCCGCATAACCTCAATGACTAGGGACCATTAGAACAACATCATAGAATACATAGTCTCACAAACAAATCACGTATTTATTGATACATATCAGTGATGATGTTTAAGGACAATAACAATAACTCATGAATACATAGGAAATAACATCATCACGTGATTGCCTCTAGAGCATATCTCCAACAAACTCACCTTTGGTCGGTTGCTGGGCTACGCCCTTATCCAACGCATGGGTCCCGAGTCATTTTAGGTTTCTGTTTATGCGTTACTCCAAGGACTCCACCGTTACGGGCAGAGTGGTGGGGGCGAGATTTCTGCCCTAACCTCCTCTTAATCGCGGGTAGTTAAGGCCACGTCCCGCATTCCCCTCTTTAAGCGTAGTTATCCCCAGCGCACCCGTTCAACGAGTATGGCGAGATGCTCATCTTCCCCGCCGGCGGCGACCACCAGGACAACGACTTCCGGGTGTTCGCCCGCTTCATTCTTGCCGGGCCGGTACCTCCGTATTCCCTCTTTCTCCACGCTCTCATGGCGGCGTACCAGCTCCGGGTTGCACAGCTCCACCCTACTTCTCTCTTCCTCCTCGCCATCTTCTAGTTCCTTTGCGAGGGGTTTGTCGGAGTGATGCCATCAGTGGCGTTGTTCCGGCACTACTTCTACCCACGCGTCGAGTAGTCGGGCACGATGTCGTTGGGGGTGGTGTTCCGCGTCCGCGACAAGATGAAGTCGGAGTTCATCGTGCGGACGGAGAGGAAGATGGAGAAAGAGTGGCGCGCGGACTGGTGTTGGGTCCGCGTGGACGAGCTCGACGAGTTCCTCTACGCGCCCA
Source organism: Brachypodium distachyon (assembly GCF_000005505.3). Classification (NCBI taxonomy): domain Eukaryota; kingdom Viridiplantae; phylum Streptophyta; class Magnoliopsida; order Poales; family Poaceae; genus Brachypodium; species Brachypodium distachyon. The sequence continues at coordinate 4,842,177 of NC_016135.3, forward strand.
CCGAGCTGCCGGCGAGCAACGATAGTTGGCGGGACCGCTACGGCTGCGACGCGGAGCTCCTCCCCATCGTCGAGAGGATCAAGGCCTTGCGACTAGCGGGGCTCACTGATCTGGACGTGGCGCGCACCTACATCAGCCGGCGCATCGCGCCGCTGCAGCTGCGGTCTCGTCCTGCGTGGATGTACATGGGCCCGGGGACACCACGCGCCTCCAAAGCGCGGGCGTGACCCCGGAGGCGATCCGAGCGTGGGTGAAGGGAATCACCGGCGAGGACACCCCATTCACGAATCTGCCCCCGGGGGCTCCATCCCTCCACGCCGGCGTCGCGGGGCGGCACGACATCGTCAACAGCTACCCGCGCTACAACGAGGGGGGGCTGATGTTCGATTCCCCTGCTCGAGCCCCGCAGCCTCCGCCACCCGCCGCCCGTGCAAAGCAAGCGGCCGAGGAGAGTGAGGGGGGATCGGACTCCAGCTGGCCCGACGACGAGTCCTCCGACGATGAGGCTAGCTGCGTTGCCGGGGCCCAAACGGTCCTCCCCGAGGCGGAGGTGGAGGACGAGGACGATGCGCCCCTGGTGCGACGACCAAGGGCGCCGGTGGCAGCTGCCGCAAACGCCGTGATGGTTCCGCGGCAACCGGGGTTGCGGCAACTCCATGAGGGTTTGCGGCCCCACCCAAGCGGGGAATCTTCAGGGGCTACTCGCTCAAGCTCAACCCCTCAAAGTAAGCTGACGCTCTTCCCCCCCTTCTACTTACAAGTTTGCGCTTGCCCTGATTCCTTTGCTTCTTTATTGACGCCCTGCAGGGACAGCACCCCGGCGGGAGCCGGCAAGAGGGGGAGGACCGACACTGCACCCGCCGCGCCAAGCAAGAAGCCGCGCACCTGGGCCAGTGTCAGTGCTAGTGCCAGTGCCAGTTAGCCCGGCACGGGGCACAGCGGCGCCGCCACCACACGTGGCGCCGACCCGGTCCCGGAGGAGGAGGAGCCCGCAGCAGGTACAGACCCCTCCCCTGACTCCATTGTACACGCTCCTTCTGCATATTGACCCGTAGCCGTGCGATTACTTTGGCTTGCAGGCAAAACCCAGCCTGCAGGGGACAACCCGGCACCAGACCCGCAATCAACAGGTGCGGGCGTGGAGGAAGGCGTGGTTGAGGAGCAGCAAGCGGCTCCCCTGCAAGGGGACGATGCTCCTTCCCGCCAAACCATGGCAGCGGGGGTCTTGTCCTCGTCCGGCGCTACCTCCGGCCCAGACCTCGGCATCCTTGTCGGGGCGACTTGGGACCCAATCACCTAGGACCCAAGTATCTACGACCAAGGGCACCAGTTCCTTGACGCCATCAAGGAGCAGCAACTGGCGTTCGTCACCTCGTTCAACAAGGTGAGGGAGCACCTCGAGCTCGCGAAGGGTCAGCTGGGCGAAGTGCGGCAGGATGTTGAGAGGGAGCGGCAGGAGCTCTCCTGACTAAGGGAGGAGACCCGCCTGGCTCGGCAGGCGAGGGACGAGGCCGCAACGCCGGTCGTCCTCGAGGCAGAGCTCCATCGGCAGCTGGAGGCCCAACGCGCCGAGAACCAGCAAGGACTGGACTCGCTGGCCGCGGCGCGGGAGAAGGCCAACAAGGAGCACGCGGAGGTGCTTGCAACAGCCCAAGCTCGCCTCAACGAGAAGAGCGAGCTGGTCAGCAGCTACTCCTCTCAACTCTAGGCGCTGCGCACGAAGATGGAGGAGCAGGCCAAGGCCGCGGAGGACGCAGCAGCGGCGTCGGCGCGGCGAGAGAAGGAGCTCAATTCCGCCAAGGAAAAGAGCGGCCATCTCGAGTCCGAATTGTCCACCGCCCGGGGCGAGCTCGTGAAGATGGGCGAGGACAATGTGGCCAAGGCCAAGGAGATCGCGTGGCTCGCAAAACTCCTTCGCAAGGCCAGGCATGCGGTGGTGTTGGCGCGCGGCAACCACGACAAGCTGGCGGAACAGCAGCGGAGGGAGACCGAGAAGCTGCACGACATCGCCCAGGCCGTACGCGAGCTGCTGCTGAGGTTCGAGCTGCAGGCTGCCAAGGTGGACGGCACGGACGTCAGCACCCTGATCCCGTTCTTCTCCGACATGGTGGGGAAGCTCGGGGCGCTGGACTTGTGGATCTCCAAGATCTGCGACGGGGAGATAGCGTCGTGCGCCAGGGAGATCGCCGAGACGATCCTCCCCCGGGTGCATTACCACCACCCCGACTTCCCCTTCGAGACGCTGCTAGACGCGTGGTCGGACAACGAGGATGGCCCCTCCCAAACCAGGGCAGTAGGCTGGTTCGGCGACGAAGTGGTGGATCAGAAGCAGAGGAAGCCGGAGCCGGAGCCCCCAGCGGAAGCCCCCGGCAACCAGCCGTCTTAGTCCCCTGCAAGCTTTTGTTTTTCCTTTATTTCCTGCAAGTGGCGCTTGGCGTCGTTGAACAATTATGGTTTTATTATTCCATGTAATCATTCGCTACTCATTTAGCAATTTCGCTTTCTGGTTCTACTTGGTATTTGTCCCTGAAATTGACTCGCGGGGTGGATCTTCTTGTCCTCGTGTGTTATGCTTTGTGTCGCCAGGGACTCGCGCGCTACCCACTTAACCAGACCAGGGACCCGGGACGGACCCGTAGTGCCAACCTGGGGCCAAGTAGCAGCGGCGAGCCCCTCCGCTTGTGGGTTAGCTACTCCCAAGCATGTGCCCACGGGGCGGACCCGCAAGCTGCATGAGGAGCGCACTCCTTGTAACAGCCCGAGAGGAACACTTTACTTTTAAGCCCTAGTTGGAGCTGTTTGTAATTTCATTAATGTTGCCATGACATTTACATTTGCATCCATGCCATGTCATATCTACCTTTGCTTCACATTGAAGTTAAAATCACCACTTCAACTTGTTGTTTAAATCTTGTTGTTGGTTAGTCACATGTTAATTTGGGTTTTCGATTTCTAAATCTCTCCTTGTTAGGTGTTGTCAACATCACCTTGTTGTTAGAGTTTGCTAGAAGATTCAAATATGTATCTTCCCTCTTTCTCTTTTGGGATTTAAATTCCTTTTCCTATCTTTTACAAATGACATTTAAATGGGTTTTGATTTAAACCTTTACCCCCATTTGAATATTTCCAAATAATAGTACCATATTTGATTTCTCCTACTCCTTCGCTTTTCAAAATAGTGGAATTTTGGGCAAAAAGCAAAGTACAAACAAAACTATTTACGAAAGAGAAAAACAGAAAAAGGAAAAAGGAAAAAGAAACTTACCTTCTTACCTTTCGTCCCAAGTCGGCCTAGGACCACTCGGCCCAGCTACACGCGCTCGCACCCCGCAGCCCAGCTACACACGCGTGCCGCCCCGCAAGGCGCCTCCCAGCAGCGAAGCCGTAATTTCCGCGAATGCGGCACCTCTCACAGGGCTTCTTCTTCCTCTGCTTTTCTTCTCCGAGCAGTTGGGGCGCGCAGCGCCATGTCCTCGTCGACAGCGACAGGAGGGCCTCCGCGCTGCGTACTTAAGCGTCACCGTGCTTCCTCTCAGCCCTAGCGCAAGGAAACCCTAGACGGATCCTCCTCCTTCCCTTTCTGCGTGCCGTCGTTGCCTCTTTCTTTTCCGAGCCGTGAGCGCCTCCGCGTCAAGCCACCGTCTCCGTTGTCTTCAAGCCCGCCTGACCGCGTCACGGGATCCCCTGCATCGACTACTTCCTTGGGGCGTGAGGAATTCCGCAGAGATCGAAGACATCCACGCCAAGTTCCTCTTCTTCGTCTCCGGCCGCCGACGGGCTTTCTTCAAATTCCGGCGAGCTCCCTCCTCTTCACGGGCCAACTCTTGCTCGGTGAGCTTCGCCATGTCCTAGCGCCCTCATGCCCCGTTTTCTCCCTCTCTTTAGCTCCCTGTAGTGCTAGGTTCCGTCGATCGTGCCCGGGACGTCGCCGGCGAGCTTCTGCTCCATGCGTGCCAGTGCTCCGGGGAGGCTTGCGTGGTGGCCATCGAGCCACCTTGCCTCTGTTGAGTCTTGGGACGAGAAAGGCCGAGCCTTTTTGCTCTGTCGTGCTGTGTGGTCGCCGCCGCCGAGCCTCTGCCGTGGCCGCCGTGTGCGCCTGCAAGCCGCCGCTTTCCTTTGGTTTAAAACAGCCAAGCCTCTGGATCTGTTAAAATCCGAACGCTCGGCCCAACCGGCAACTTGCTCCGTCCGTTTGCCGGCCCGAACCGAGACGCGGCTTCGAATCCCCGTCGGCGCAAGTTTAAACCCCATTTTTTTGGGTTTTTACCGGTCACTGACACGTGGGCCCTAGGGACCCACCTGTCAGCTACCTGGTGCACTGCTGCGCCCGGTGAACCGAGTCCACGCGCCGGATCTGCTTTTTGTTTTCCTTTTGGTTTAGTTTATTTGCATAAAATGTGTCATCTTGTTTAAATCCTAGTATATGCATGCTAGATCCAATTTGCGCAAACCATATATGTTTTGGAATCAGAAAAATGCACGGAATTTAACTGTGCATTTAGATTTCCACTTTGAGGTTTCGAATTTCAAATCTGTCCTAGATTTGAAATTCAAACTTATAAAATTGTGTAGCTTCTAGTTTAAAATATGTAATGCTTTTGAACTTTCTATAAAGATGTAAAATATTCCTTGAAACTTGTACTTTATGACCATGTCACTGTTTAGTATATTTGGGCAAAGTGTAGCCACTGTTATCATCTATCTTGCTAGCTAATGGATAATCTATTTCACCAAATGTCTAGAACTCTTGTTTAAGTTGAATGCATCGTCTTTTCACATGCCATGCATCTTGTTTGCCCATCGCACTCTATGTATGCTTATTTATACATACCTTGTGTGTTTGGATCTTATCGTTAGCGTCTACGCCACACTCCGTCGACGAACCGGGTTCCCACACCCACTCGGACCCCCTCTCTCGGTGACCTAGGATCCAGGCAAGCAGCCATTTCCTTAACCATGTTGTTTATACCCAATGCCTCTCTCTCATTCTAGCACTAAGTTACGTTCTCAGTCTTGTCACGATGCCTCTAGGGTTGCATAGCTTTTAGTCAGCTCTACTCAATTGCCTTTTGTCTTGTTATTTGTCCTATTACCATGTCACATGCTTGTTTATTGCCCTAGTTGGTCATTAGAAGTCTTGCTCAGATTGCTAGTCTAGTGTCCTTACTTGGGGTTATACAGTTGCTACATCCACATGCTACTTCCTGTATTTAAATTGCAATTATTAAACCGTGACATGTTATTACCTGCAACAAGGCAACGATGGGAGGCCGTGCTCACACATTGGTGATTTGTTCCATTTGTGCCGACCTAAGGACTAAGTTCTCGTTTTCGCCGATCCAAGAAACTTCGTGCTAACCGCTCGTGGGAAAATATATGGCTTCCCACTCGGCCAAGTACTCGTTTCATAGCTCTTCCAGGGACCACATAGTTCCGGCGTTCCATTTGGCATATCACATATACACTGCTGTTGTGTTGGAGACTTGTTAGTGACTGTGCATTCATATAGGACTTGCGGCACTAGTCTGGAGTGGTCATCCTGCGGGCTATGAACCGCTACTAGCTGTCCTCGCAACTCTTGAGTCCGTATGACGCTTCGGCCGGGCTCTCGTTTCGGATAGACTCGGTTGGGTGGTCCCCTGGATTAGTTGTGGGGCTTGGAAACGCTGTGTCCCCCAATCCTGCCAACACACGCCTTCGTGTGTTCCTTCTCGAGTGGCAATAAGGGTTGGACGAACGTGTATGGGTAAATTGGTGCACCCTGCAGGGATAAATCTTTCAGAAAGCCGTGTCCGCGGTTATGGACGACTTGGTTGGTCATTACTTGATCATAGAGAACTTAACCAACTTAATCTCAAAAGCTTGAGTAGTAATTAGCCTTAATCATGGATATGCTTAAAACTGCTTAATTGTGAGTGCCTTTGGATCATTTCCTCACAAGGAGTTGAGGGGGTGATAAGAGGTTGTGTTTGGTTGGTGTTAGTTATTAGGGAATCACCTCACTTAGTAGACGCTTCTCATCCTCTACTTAGACGATGTCATTAGTGTGTCTCTCCGATATATTGCTGCTGCATAACCCCAACATATTATCCATCCTTTGAGACTTCTTGCATAATTAGATTAGTTCTCCCCGTAAGTCTTGCGAGTACTTTGTACTCAGTTGCTTTGCAACGTTCTTTTCTCCAGAGTTCCCAGAGGAGCAGGTGAGTGGTTACTTCGTGGAGTTCAACGACGACAGTTTTGATGTTTAGCGAGCAGATTCCAGAGCAGGGTTATGTGAACTTGTGGCAGGCTTTCTTTTCAGTTTCAGCCTCTTAGGCAATAAATGCAAACTTGTCCGTACTCGGGCCTAATTTGCTTCCGCTGGTGTAATGATGATTGTGGACATGTGTCCGTGAGTTGTAATAACTTGTTATTTCGCTCCTTGTATGAGCTTAACTTCATCTTGTGTCGTAGAGTGATGTCATGATATCATTTTTGTTCCAACCTGCGGTGAACACATTGCGTGTACGTTGTGAAGTGTTCATCGTAGGAAGGCACTAGGGCTTAATCTATACGCGGGTTAGCATTTGGGGCTAAATTGCATAAATTCGGTCCCGGAGTCTCACAATTTGGTATCAGAACCTCGCTGCCCTTAAGTTTCTCCCTGATTAGAAATGGTCGAAGTTGAGTCTAGTAACTATTTTAACCTCTAAACTATTTCAAAAATGAAAAAGTAGACTCTGATTTTTCTTCTTTTCCCACCCACCCACCCTTGTTGTTTTGAAAAATTCCCTCTTCCCTCAGTTTTTAAACTAGGTATCTCGGTTTTTTTTTCCGTAGTTCCTTTTAGTTGGTGGCATTCAAGTTCTGTTGGGGTTTCGTTGTTAGAGAGAAGACCATTCCTTCTTGTTTAGCTCATATCTATAGTGCACAGATAGAGCTAGTTCTTTCAAAGTTCTAATCCTGCAATCACTTTCTTTCAGATGTCGTTCTACACTCCTCGTCCGCAGGTGGTCTTGATGTCCAACTGTGAGACAACCCAAGGTTTCCCTGAGGTGCTCCGCGAGATCATGAGGCACATCGGTTTTCGGTACTAGCCGGAGTACACGGTATTCGAGGATTACCGTGACTTCAACCAGGAGTATTACCGTGCCGTTGTCCGCCTCCACCAAGACATGCCTTCAGACAGGTTTCCAGTGCACAAATGTAACAGTCCGAGAGCAACCTTTTTCTTTTAAGCCCTTTTGGACTGGTTTGTAATTTAATTATCATCATCATCGTGTCATGCTTATGTTATCATAATTATTTTTCCATGTAATTAGCATCATCTCAAATGAAATATTATTCGCTTGCACAAAATGTCACTTCTTTTGTGTTGTCATTTGTGCTTGTCATTTGTTGTGTTGTAAAAACCTAAAATTATTTTATAGAAATCCTAATTTGGTTTGAAAAAATAATTCTGGATTTAATTAAACCTAACCACTTGTCTCTTATTTTTATTTCGAAAACTAATCTTGCAAAATCTGTATTTTGTCTGAGGCTTTTGTTGGCCCAAAAGCCCACCTAACAAAGCATAGTTTTCATAGCCTATAAAACTAATCCCTGACCCCGGCTCTTTTCTTCCTCTCCCTTTTCCTCCAAGCCGCCGCCAGCGTCTTCTTCCTCCCGAAGCAAAGCCTTCCCCTTTGCTTTTCTTCTTGCTCCCAATCTCCATCGTCCTCCCGATTCCTTCTCTCATAGGCGCCATCTCTTTTCCTCTCCCGGGGCTTCCTCCCTCCCTTGCAGGTCTCTCTCCCGCGCGCCCTCGTCCTCTCTCGTTTGCCGCGCGCCGCCTGCTGCCGCGAGCTGCTCCGCCCGCGACCACCTCGCCGCGAGCCTCACGAGCGCCTCCACTTCGCCTGGCTGCCCGCGCCGCTTTGCTCCTCCTTCCTCCAGCAGGCGCCGCCTCCTCGCTGTTGCTCTCTTCGTCATCGACCTCGTCGCCGGCAACGCCCCCACCTGCAGCGCTCCCTACCAACCTTCTCTGCCTCCAGTGCCTGCTCGTCGCCAAGCTCTTTGCCGCCCTCTGCTTCCCCGCCGGTGCCGCCTCCCCTCGCTCCCCGCGCCGTCGACCTCGCCTCCTCCTGCTCCGCCTCCCCTTCCCCAAGCGCTGCCTCGCCTGCTGCCTCCTGGCCGCCTGCCATCGCCCAAGCCCCTGCTGGCCAGCGCCTCTGCTGCTGTACTTGGCTTTGTGTTGTTGATGTGGTGCTGTTGTCGCTGCTGTGCGTGTGCTTCGCTGCGCAGCTGCCCAAGTCCTTGCTGTGCGCCGCGACGACCGATGACCGACGAACCCGGAGACGGAGCTGCGGACCACTACTTCGACTACGGCAACTACATCGCCCACGTGTACGACTACTTCTTCTACTTCGTTGACATCGCGACGCACGTGTCCAAGGTATAACATGCGACTGTCCCGTGAAGCCGACCGTTCTTTGTTGTAGACCCGTAGGTTGCGATTGTTGAAATGCATGTGTTGTATGAGATGCCGTGTATGTATCGATAGTACCCGACCGAGTTGTTTGTTTGGTGTGTCGTTCTTGTTTCAAAGCACGCATCGCATCTGTTCATGTCATAATCATACATGCTAAAATAACTATAACCTTGTTGTTGTAGATAATTAATTAAATGCTCTCTTTGCATATGGAGTTGTATAGATGCTATGTGTACTATATTCAGACTCCATTTAACTTGGTAAATTGTATATTGGATTTACTTTCGGAATCCTTAATATGACATACATCATCCCTATGTCACAACATCATTTTTTGATTGCGCATATCAATTACCTTGGGTATCTTCTATGCTTATACTTTTCTTCTATGTGGTGTATTTGCTTCTTCCTCGCTAGTCTTCAGTTCCTACGACGATGACTACTTCGTGTTCTTCCAGGATTCTTGCTCAATTCCGGGCAATTGAGTACTCCAGGCAAGCAGCCATTCCTTGACCATGTTGTTTATACCCAATGCCTCCCTTTCATTCTTGCACTAAGTTACGTTCTCAGTCTTGTCACGATGCCTTCAGGATTGCATAGCTTTTAGTCGGCTCTACTCAATTGCCTTTTGTTCTATTACTTGTCCGATTACCATGTCACATGTTTGTTATTGCGCTACTTGGTCATTAGAAGTCTTGCTTAGATTGCTAGTCTAGTGTCCTTATTTGGGGTTATACATTTGCTACATCCACATGCTACTTTCTGTATTTGAATTGCAATTATTAAACTGTGACATGTTATTAGACTGTAACAAGGCAACGATGGGAGGCCGTGCTAACGCATTGGTGATTTGTTCCATTTGCGCTGACTTAAGGACTGAGTTCTCGTTTTCGCCGATCCAAGAAACTTCGCGCTAACCGCTCATGGGAGAAGATATGGCTTCCCCCTCGGCCTAGTACTCGTTTCATAGCTCTTCCAGGGACCACATAGTTCGGGTGTTCCATTTGGCATATCGCATATACACTGGTGTTGTGTTGGAGACTTACTTGTGACCTTGCATTCATATAGGACTTGCGGCGCTCTGTCGGAATGGTCCTCTTGCGCGGCCCTGAACCAGTTCTCGACAGGCTCTCGTAACTCCTGAGTCCGTGCGACGCTTCGGCCGGGCTCTCGTTTTGGATAGACTCAGTTGGGTGGTCCCCCTAGATTAGTTGTGGAACTTGGAAATGTCGTGTCGCTCAATCCAGCCAGCGCACATTTGAATGTGCGCACGCTTGGTATTCGTGGATTGGTCGAAAGTGTACGGATAAATTTGTGCACCCTGCAGGGATAAATCTTTCGGAAAGCCGTGTCCGCGGTTTTGAACGACTTGGTTGGTCATTACTTGATCATAGAGAACTTAACCAACTTAATCTCCAAAACTTGAGTAGTAATTAGCCTTAATCATGGATATGCTTAAAACTGCTTAAGCGTGAGTGTCCTTTGGATTTCTTCCTCACAGGGTGTTGAGGGGGTGATATGGGGATTGTGTTGTTTGGTGTTTAGTAAATAGGTTAATCACCTTACACCTTGTAGACGCTTCTCATCCCCTCATTAGACGTTGTTTTTTCAGAGTGTCTCTCCAGATATTGATGCTGCTGCATAACCCCACCATATCCCTCCTTTGAGACTTGTTGCATATTTAGTTTAGTTCTCCCCGTAAGTATTGCGAGTACTTTGTACTCAGTTGCTTTGCAACGTTGTTTTCTTCAAAGGTTCCAGCAGAGCAGGTGAGCCGCTAGCTTCTTCGTGGAGCACGACGTTGGATTCCATGTTTAGCCATGAGATCCAGATCAGGGTTCTGAGACTCGAGGCGGGTTTTCTTCCAGCTTCTTCAGGCCATGCTGTATTCTTGTCCGTACTCGGGAATAGTTCGACTTCCGCTGATGTAATGATGTAATGTTGGGACGTGTGTCCTTTCTTTGTAGTATTTGTTATTCTGCTCCTTGTATGAGCTTTGCAATTACTCTCTTCTGTAGAGTTTTGGCAATGATATTCATGTTGCAAAACCCTGCGATGAGCACATTAATGCATGTATGTATTGAAGTGTTTATTGTAGGTTAAGAACCTAAGGCTTGAATTATGCAAAGGTTAGCAATTTGGGGCTAAATTGCATAATTCCGGTCCCGGGGTCTTACAACAAAGCAGTGGGAATCTGGCATATCATCGAGTTGGCAATCCAACAGGTGGCGTACATGTGCGTGACTCTACTCCGCAGGAAGTACGAAAGGCTGGACAAAGGACCATTCAAGTATATCCCAATTGGCTTCATGACGTGCGAGAACAAGTTCTTCACACTTGCAGGCTTGCCCGACGAGAAGGTTGCAAATGGCAGCTACGATTTCTGCAACTTCGTGACAAGCCAGGAGCACATGATGGCAAACATGTGCGCCGAGGTCGAGCACTACCGCAAGCAGCTGTGGATAGCACTCGGTCACCTCTCCGCCATGGTCGATGCAGGAATGTATGAGAATGAAGTGCGCTACTCTCCAAGACCTCCTGCTCCTGAGTTGACTAATGTGTTCCAAGTGGATGGGTTTACTCCAGCACGTGGCCCACCAAGAGTGTTCGAAAGTACGTACCTTCCGCGTCAGTTCCTGTACGGGAACAGAAGGCAGATGCGTACGTGTTCCCGCACTCTCCGCAGCTACTGCCAAGGTTCTGACAGCTTTGTCATGATAGGTCTCTTGTATCCGTAGTCCCATCTATGGCCACACTTCCTGTGTGATGTGAATGGCATGATGAGTGGTGTAATCTTTTCTTGCTTTGGATGACTGTAATCACTAAATCTTTGGATGGCACTATGTGGTATCTTATTCGTCATGTTATCCTTTAATCCTGTCTTTGATGTTTTACGTCATGCAATTGTGTTTCAACTGTTGAGTAACCATTGTGCAAACAGGATGGCGCCTGTTCATCATGAACCTCCTCCTCCGTCTGAGTTAGGCAACATACTGCTTCAAATGGGACAGATCCTTGAGCGTATGAACGACCAACACAACAATCGTGGCAACAATGCAAACAATGAGGCTTATGACAGGGTTTCCATCAAGGATTTCCTTGCTCTCAATCCAAGGACTTTCTCTCTACCCTTAGAACCACTTGATGCTGACGACTGGCTTCGTGAGATGGTTTGCGCTCTTTGCCTGGTTCGTGTGGCCAATGAGGACAAGGTTTCTTTTGCGACCTACCTCCTCCGAGGTGAAGCAGCCGCATGGTGGGAGAATTTCCAAGCCTCCAAGCCTCGTGATGCAACCATCACTTGGTTTGACTTTCAGGGTGCTTTCCTAAAGCACCACATTCCGGTTGGTCTGATGGACAGAAAGCGGGAAGAGTTATGCAGTCTGACTCAGGGCAAAAATTATGTTCTCGACTATTGCAAGGATTTCAACCGTCTTGCTCGCTATGCTGGCGATGAGATCTCTACCGACTTGAAGAAACAAGAGAGGTTTCGCAAGGGTCTCAGTCCGTCGCTGAAGTATGCTCTCAATCTCATCAGGTGCAATTCCTTTGAAGACTTGGTCAATACTGCTCTGCAAGCTAAGCATGGCCGTGCACAGTTTGAGGATTCTCGCAAGCACTCTTGTGATACTGGGTCTTCTTCCTCAGGCAACAACAATGCTGGTTCTCAGAAACGGAGGTTGTGGGTTCCCAACAACGCAACTGTCCGTCCAGCATATGGTCAGAGGAACGGTGGTCAAGGTTCCCGCCCACCCTCCCAGGCTATCTCTCTCAAGAGCTACAATGGGCAGCAAAGACCCCAGAATCAGAACAGTGCAACCAGAGTCTATTACAAGTGCAATCAGCCATGCCACATTGCTACTCACTGCCCTCTGAATCAGATTCAGGCAGCACCTCGCCCTCCTCCAAGCTAGGCGATGGTTCCAGCTCAGGGAAATCAACAAAGGTCCTATGACAACAACAAGTCTAATGCCAACCGTGCCCGTGTCAACCATGTCAATGCTGAGTAGGCAGAAGAAGCTACCGACGTTGTTATCGGTAATTTGCATGTTAATTCTGTTCTTGCTAAAATACTATTTGACACTAGAGCATCGCATTCTTTTGTTTCGCACTCTTTTGCACTAACAATTGACTTGCAACAAGACACCTTGCTTAACCCTGTTCTAATCCAAACCCCTGGTTCCAAGTCAAGGACAACTAAGATAAGTCGTGGCACCTGAATGCAAATCGGCAATCTTATCTTCTTCGCCGACCTCCTAGCCCTCGGACCCTCTAACATTGATGTCATTCTAGGAATGAATTGGCTTAAACCTCATCAAGCTTTGATAGACTGTGCTGCTAAGTCTGTCATTCTAACACATTCCACTGGCCAGATAGTCACTTTCCACTCTTCTAAGGCCACAAACACCTAGCTCTACTCTCTAAACGCAAAGCCACTTCCAACTTTGGAATCTGTTAAGGTGGTTTGCGAATTCCCGGATGTTTTTCCTGAAGACTTACCAGGTATGCCTCCTGATAGAGCGGTTGAGTTTGTGATCGAACTCGAACCTGGAACTGCTCCTGTTCATAGACGTCCCTACAAGATGTCTCCACCAGAGTTGGCGGAACTCAAAAGACAACTTGAAGACTTGGAGAAGAAAGGATACATCCGTCCAAGCTCCTCTCATTGGGGTTGTCCCACTCTGTTTGTGCAGAAGAAGGACAAAACCGAACGTCTGTGTTTTGATTACCGTCCTCTTAATCAACATACAATCAAGAACAAATACCCACTATCTAGAATCAACGATCTGTTTGACCAACATGCCGGAGCCGTAGTTTTCTCAAAACTTGATCTATGCTTAGGGTATCATCAAATCAAGATCCGGAAGGAGGACATTTCAAAGACCGCTTTGACTACTCGTTATGGTCTTTATGAGTACACAGTCATGTCTTTTGGCCTCACCAATGCTCCAGCTACCTTCTCTCGTCTAATGAATTCCATTTTCATGGAATATCTGGACAAGTTCGTCGTGGTCTACTTGGATGACATTCTTGTTATTCTAAATCCGAGGAAGAACATGAAGAACATCTTCGCCTCATCCTTTCCAAACTTCGTGAACATAGACTCTATGCTAAGTTCTCCAAGTGTGAGTTCTGGCTTCCAGAAGTCAATTATCTTGGTCACGTCATCTCAGCAAAGGGAATTGCTGTCAATCCGGAGCGAATTCAGTACATCATTGGGTGGTCTCAACCCAAGAATGCAAAGCAAATCCGGAGTTTCCTTGGTTTGGCAAGTTATTGCCAACGTTTCGTCCCAAATTACTCCAAAATTGCCAAGCCTTTGACCGACCTTCTCAAGAAAGACAAGTTTGTTTGGACCTCTCAGTGCGAAGAGGGCTTCAAACTTTTGAAGGACAGACTCACTACACCTCCAATTTTGGCTCCTCCAGATACTACTCAACCTTTCCAAATCTATTGCGATGGTCTAGGCGCTGTCCTTTTCCAAGATGGGAAAGTTGTGGCATATGCGTCTCGCGAACTTCGTCCAAATGAACTCAACTATCCGACGCATGACCTTGAACTCGCTGCAGTTGTTTTTGCAATAAAAACGTGGCGGCATTATCTTGCTGGTGTACCTTGTGAGATCTTTACAGATCATAAGAGCCTCAAGTACATCTTCACCCAGCCTGATCTCAATCTCAGACAGCGACGATGGATGGAGTTGATCTCAGAATACAATCTGTCGATTAATTACACTCCAAGCAAAGCTAATGTTATGGCCGATGCCCTTAGTTGCAAATCGGATTGCAGCTCTCTCACAATCAAGGAATTCCCTCCTGATCTTTGTGAGGATTTCAAGAATCTTAACCTTGAGCTTGTTCCAAAAGGTTATCTTGCAAATCTGGTCGTCACTTCTGTTTCATCCTTGGAAGACAAAATTCGTAAAGCTCAGCTCCTTGATGAAGTTGTCAAGAATGTTTCCGATCAGATAAAAGCTAAAGATCCCAAAGCTAAGAGATTCTCACTTGATGAGAAAGGAACTGTATTCTTTGATGATCGCATGGTTGTTCCTAATAATCAAGACATAGGAGATTCTATTCTCAAAGAAGCCCATGACACACCTCTTTCTATCCATCCCGGTTCTACCAAGATGTATCAAGACATCCGAAAGAGCTATTGGTGGACTGGAATGAAAGAGCACATTGCTAGATATGTATCTGAATGTGATGTATGTCATCGTGTGAAGGCAGAGCATCAGAAGCTTGCTGTTCTTGTTCAACCTCTGAGTGTTCCGACATGGAAATGGGAGAAGATTGAAATGGACTTCATCACTGGGTTTTCGAAGTCTCGCAAGGGCAATGATTCAATCTTTGTGGTGATTGATCGACTTTCTAAAGTTGCTCACTTCTTGCCTGTCAAAGAAACAATCTCAGCTAGTCAATTGGCCGAATGAAGCGACCGCCCCCGTACAGGGTTCGATCTCTGTGCTTACCGTGCTAGTCCCTGGATCGACTCACTAGCACACACAGTTTCAAGATGAAATATCGAGATACGAAGGTCCAAATACTTTATTACATCGCATTCATTCAGATTTAAGAGTACTTACAACCTTGCATGACCCGTTGGGTCAGCATAACAAAATAGAGTTTTCAAAACTGGCAGCAGAAAGGTAAAAGCAAATGAGCCACAACTACTCCAAGGTGAGAGCATGTTGGAATGTAAGCACGTGACCCAAAAATCAACGACGAATCTCACTCGTTGTCTGATCCACCTGCATTGTTAATTGCAGCCACTACGTTGTCAATACATTGAATATATTGGCAAGTTCACCAGAGGATATAAAACGACCTACCAAGTACATGAATATTTTGGCTAGGTGGGGTTTGGCTATTTGCATAAAAGCATCAATGTTTCATCCTATCATTTTTAAACAAATAGTTTTACCACTATTGGACAGGGGTTAGACACACCCATGCTCCTAGAAATCTAAAGGACATTGAGTAGACACATCAATGCTCCTACCCAGGTTCAAACCATTCATTTTATTAAGAAATTAGAGTGAGTGAGACTTTCCTTATAGCTCCCAAATCTAGTCGCTCATAATTGTCCGTAACCGGGGACATTGCTAAGTACTTAGTTTGACACGCTCGAGAGGTTGTACACTTTACCCACAAGAAATCGACGTGTTAATCCCTTACTGTCCTCAGGGTAGAGTAGCAACGGCATCGATTACAAGAATTTTCAGAACATAATCCCCAGACCACCTGAGGGACGCGCTCCCACCTACACTGCTACATACCGATGTCACCTCGGATCCAGGTTCATATTTCTTACTCCATCAAGCCAGCCCATATTAGCATGTGGTTGTACTGGAAGCTACTAAGCACTAGTCCATGTTGGAAATATGCCCTAGAGGTAATAATAAATTTGTTATTATCATATTTCATTGTTCTTGATAAATGTTTATTACCCATGCTATAATTGTATTGATTGAAAACTCAAATACATGTGTGGATAAATAAACAAATACCGTGTCCCTAATACGCCTCTACTAGATTAGCTCGTTGATTAAAGATGGTTAAGGTTTTCTAACCATAGACATGTGTTGTCATTTAATAACGAGGTCATATCATTAGGAGAATGATGTGATGGACAGACCCAAACCTAAACATAGCTTTTGATCGTGTCACTTAAGTTTAAGTTCCTTATGTTTTATTATGTCAAGTATTATTTCTTTAGACCATGAGATCATGCCACTCCCTAGTACCGGAAGAATACTTTGTGGGCATCAACCGTCATCTCGTAACTGGGTGATCATAAAGGTGTTTTTCAGGTATCTCAGAAGGTGCTTGTTGGGTTGTATGGATCAAGACTGGGATTTGTCACTCCTTGTGACGGAGAGATATCTCTGGGCCCTCTCGGTAATATAATATCCTAATGAGCTTGCAAGCATGCGACTAATGTGTTTAGTTGCGGGGGGTATTATATTGCGGAACGAGTAAAGAGAACTTGCCGGTAACGAGATTAAACTAGGTATGGCGATACCGACGATCAAATCTCGGGCAAGTAATATATCGCGAGACAAAGAGAATTGGATACTGGATTAATTGAATCCTCGACATAGTGGTTCAACCGATGAGATCTTCGTGGAATATGTGGGAACTATTATGGACATCCAGGTCCCGCTATTGGTTATTGATATTTGATCATGTCCACATGTTCTCGAACCCGTAGGGTCACACACTTAACGTTTCATGTTGCTTGGGTTAGATGAGATAAATGATGATGATATCGAATTATGATTCGGAGTCTTGGATGGGATCCTAGACGCAACGAGGAGCTCTGGAATGTTCCGAAGATAAAGATTTATATATGGAAAGTTGTTTTCAGGGTTCTGGAAAGTTTGGAATATTTCCCGGTTTTGACCGGGAAGCTTCTAGAAGGTTCCGGAGGGATCCGGAGGGTTCCACCTTGAGGCCCACCTATCCCTGGGCTAAATGGGCCTGTGAGGGAGCACCCTGGCCTTAATGGGCCGAGGGGCTAGCCCACAGGGCCCATGCGGCCAGGAGGAGAGTCCTGGCCGCGGGAGAGTCCTGGCCGCATGAGAGTCCTGGCCGCCGGAGAGTCCTGGCCACGGGATAGTCCTGGCCGGCCACGCCTCCTCTACCCCTATATAAATAGAAGGGGGGGCAAGGGAGAGAGACACCCCAAGCTTTCAGTTGGATCTCTCTCCCCTGAGCCCTCCTCTCCTCCTCTTCTCACGCGCACGGCGTAGCCCTGCCCCTGAGAATATTCACCATAGTCACCACGCCGTCGTGCTGCCGGGATCTCGTCTACCTCTCCCTCTCGCTTGCTGGATCGAGGAAGGAGGAGACAACGTGAAGCTGAACGTGTGGATACCAAGGAGGTGTCGTCCGTTCGGCACTGAGATTGATCTCATTGAAAGTTCCACTACACCAACAACGATCTCGTGATCGTAACGCTTAGCGGTCTACGAGGGTATGGTGTTCATGATCCCTCTCGTTACATACATCTAGTATATATATTCTTGGGTTTTCTTCCGCACTTCTCGTAGGAAATTTTTTGTTTCCTATGCAACGAGCCCAACAGTCCAGTCTCTGGTTACCCCGGGTGGCATTCCACATTTGCGACGCTGGTGCTCCCATAGACATGGAGAGGCGACTCATACAAATGGACCCATATAAATGGACCTGACGCCGCATACATCTCAAATACTCAAAGCAGCCCACCCAGAATGGTTCATTAAATTACTTGTTTTACCATACACTAGGAAATCATACTTTACTTCATAATGACCATAATATCACATTGTACTAATACCACCCTCGAATACTAACATAGCATAGCATTGGACTACCTACGATGGCAATTGGTGGTAAGGACATGGCAAGGGTATCCTATCCTACTAGGAGAATCATAGCTAGCATAGGTACAATAATAATCCTAACAATGCAACTAATAAAAATTAGTGCATAATAAAATAATAGGATCATTGTCAAAGTGAACTTGCCTTGGTAGCAGTTGGAGTTCAAACACTCGTCAAAATCGCACGGTTCGCTCTGGGAGTAAGCTAAAATAAATAAGCAAACAAGGCATACATAAACATACAATACAAGCAAAAGAAAATATGCCATGATGCAATGCTAAACATGTGGCATGATTTGGTTGGTTTTATTTGGATAAATAACAAGGTTATATTTCTGGTCCAAAAGAATTAGCAATAAAGATTTATTACACTAGGTGAATTGCAAGTTACCAAAAACAAAAGATTAAAACCCTAAAACAAGGTTTTATTGACAACATCCAACTAATTAAATCAAAAGTTTTATTTCTCTGTCCCAGTGAACAGAGAACATTAAACCAAAATTTTGGGCACTGGTTTCAAGTCAAAAGGATTTTTAAAACAAAAGATATGAATTAAATGGCATTAAAAGCCTTTCTGTGATTTTACTGGGTTTGGACTATTCAAAATTACAATTAAATTATGCCAAAAGACTCTGCAGGCCGAGAGCTTTCCAAAAAGGTGTAGAACATCAAATTTGGTCAAATGGTTTAAAAGATATGAGCATTTGAAGTTCTAGGGGCTTTTCTGTAAAACTGCCATTTAATCTAACCGGGAATTAAGTTTTCCATTTTATGCCGGGACACGTAGCGGCTTCCTATTGGCGCGTACCATTTCGGATCTAACTTAAGTGAGATCGGACGGCCAGATCTACGTAACGGTTCGAATTAAACAGGATCTAATCGTGACCGTTGATCAAGATCAGACGGCTAAGGGAGCTCGGGCTTACCTCCGGCGGCTACTAGGGTTCCGGCGCGGCGCGGCGGCGCGGGGTGTTCTGGTGGCCTTCGGGCGTCGGGGAAGAGCGCGGACGGGGCGGCTCGACCTGGTGAAGAAGATGGCGGCGTCGGCACAGCTCGGGGACGACGGAAACGTCGCCTAGGCGACGGGAAAGTGGCGGCGGCGACGAAGCTTTGGGTCGTCGGCGTTCTCGGGCTACGGAGCACCAAACGGGGAAACGGAGCGCGTCAGAAGATCCGCGTGGAGACGGGGATTGAAGAGTTGCCGGCCATTTGGTCGATGTCGTACCTCCTCGGTGGCGGTGACCAAAAACGGGCGGCGGCTGTGGCGAACTTCGGCGAGAAATCTGGGCAGCGTGGGCACGTGGAATCGAGAGAGCAAGAGGGGGGAAAGAGAGGGGAGGGTGCGGGCTTTATAGGGACGCGTTGGGCAGGCTTCGGGAAGCACGGGATCAGCGGCGCAGTGATGGCGGCGGCGGCGGCGCGCGGGGACTGGCGGCGCGATTCGCGGCGCCTTTCCCTTCGGAGACGAAGGTCCTGACAGGCGGGCCCCGCCTGTCAGCCTCGGGCGCGCGCGCGTTCAGACGGGGCTGCGGCCGGGCTCGGGCGCTCGAGGTAAGGGGGCCGGTTCGGCCCATTTAGCCGGCCGGTCCGCTCCCCCCCCTTTTTTTTCTTTTTCTTTTTCCTTTTTTTTTCTTTTCTGTAAAATTGCCTTTAGGGCCTTATAGATAATAAAACAAAATAGTTTTTGTAACCAAATTTAAACACCAAAAATATGGGGTAGCTTAATAATGCAATAAACCCCTTTCATGCTCAAAAACTTATTGGTTTTAAAATCCAAAACTCAAATGGGTAAAAGAGTAAGGTTTTAAAATGGAGGAAACTCTTTTCAAGCCTTTTTGGAATTCAAATCTTGGTTCAAAAATGTAATTGTGGCATGATGCTCATGAATGCAATGCATATGAAAAGGTTTAAATTTTTTGGGATGTTACACCAAATTGTACACTGCCAGAATTGTCTCTCTCCATGGTGTTCCAGTTGAAATAAGCTCCGATCGTGGAAGTATCTTTACATCCAGATTTTGGGAACGCTTTCAGAAAGCAATGGGCACTAATCTCCTTTTCAGTACCGCTTATCATCCTCAGACTAGTGGTCAAGTTGAAAGGGTAAATCAGGTCCTTGAAGACATGCTTCGAGCTTTTGTCATATCCTTTGGTATGAAATGGGAAGAATCTCTGCCGTTTGCGGAGTTCTCTTACAACAACAGCTATCAAGCAAGTCTGAGCAGGGCGCCATTCACTTTCCTCTATGGTTGCAAATGCCACACTACCTTGAACTGGACCGAGGAAGGTGAACGTCAACTCTTCGGGCCAGATTTGATTCAAGAAGCTAAGGACCAATGCCGTATCATTCGGGAAAATCTGTTAGCAGCTCAGTCCCGTCAGAAGAGCTACTATGATAACAAACATCAAGAGGTGGTGTATGCTCCTGGTGATCAAGCGTATCTTCGTGTCACTTCAATGCGAGGTACACATCGTTTCAATGTGAAAGGCAAGCTTGCGCCTTGTTACATTGGCCCCTTCAAGGTGATCGCAAGGCAAGGCGAGGTAGCTTATCACCTCGAGCTTCCTCCGAATCTCACCAAGGTCCATCCTGTGTTCCATGATCCCAACTCAAACATTGTTTCAAGGATCCTGGTCGTGCAATCGACCATGAGACCATCGAGCTCTGAAGATCTCACTTAGAAGGAGTATCCAGTTCGCGTTCTTGATGTGAAAGAACGTCGCACTCGCAACAAAACTCACAAATTCTACAAGATCCTTTGGTCTAATCACTCTGACAAAGAAGCAACATGGGAACACGAAGATCTGTTATGCGAAGACCATCCTACCTTTCTTATGGATCCCTGAGAATCTCGGGACGTGATTCCTTTTAGTGGGGGAGAGTTGTAACAGCCCGAGAGCAACACTTTACTTTTAAGCCCTAGTTGGACCTGTTTGTAATTTAATTAATGTTGCCATGACATTTACATTTGCATCCATGCCATGTCATGTCTACCTTTGCTTCACATTGAAGTTAAGATCACCACTTCAACTTGTTGTTTAAATCTTGTTGTTGGTTAGTCACATGTTAATTTGGGTTTTGGATTTCTAAATCTGTCCTTGTTAGGTGTTGTCAACATCACCTTGTTGTTAGAGTTTGCTAGAAGATTCAAATATAAATTGGGGGCGCTAGGGCTTCTTCTTCCTCTGCTTTTCTTCTCCGAGCAGTGGGGGCACCCAGCGCCACGTCCTCATCGACAGCGACAGGAGGGCCTCCGCGCCGCCTACTTAGCGCCGCCGCGCCTCCTCTCAACCCTAGCGCAAGGAAACCCTAGACGGGTCCTCCTCCCTCCCTTTCTGCACGCCGCCGTTGCCTCTTTCTTTTTCGAGCCATGAGCGCCTCCGCGTCAAGCCGCTGTCTCCGTCGTCTTCAAGCACGGCTGACCGTGTCACGGGATCCCCTGCATCGACTACTTCCTTGGGGCGCGAGGAATTCCGCAAAGATCGACGACATCCACGCCAAGTTCCTCTTCTTCGTCCTTGGCCACCGACGGGCTTTCTTCAAATTCCGGCGAGCTCCCTCCTCTTCACCGGCCAACTCTTGCTCGATGAGCTTCGCCATGTCCTAGCGCTCTCATGCCCCCTTTTCTCCCTCTCTTTAGCTCCCTGTAGCGCTAGGTTCCTTCGACCGTGCCCGAGACGCTGCCGGCGAGCTTCTGCTCCATGTCGTGCCGGTGCTTCGGGGAGGCTTGCGTGGTGGCCATCGAGCCACCTTGCCTCTATTGAGTCTTGGGACGAGAAAGGCCGAGCCTTTTTGCTCCGCCGTGCTGTGTGGTCGCCGCCGACGAGCCTCTGCCGTGGCCGCCGCGCACGCTCGCAAGCCGCCGCTTTCCTTTGGTTTAAAACAGCCAAGCACCTGGATCTGTTAAGATCCGAACGCTCAGCCCAACCGGCAACCTGTTCCGTCCGTTTTCTGGCCCGAACGGAGACGCGGGTTCAAATCCCCGCCGGCACAAGATTAAACCCCATTTTTTTTGGGTATTCACCGGTCACTGACAAGACCCACCTGTCAGCTACCTGGTGCACTGCTGCGCCCGGTGAACCGAGTCCACGCGTCGGATCTGTTTTTGTTTTCAATAAAGATGTAATGCTTTTGAACTTTCTACAAAGATGTAAAATATTCCTAGAAACTTGTACTTTATGACCATGTCACTGTTTAGTATGTTTGGGCAAAGTGTAGCCACTGTTATCATCTATCTTGCTAGCTAATGGATAATCTATTTCACCAAATGTCTAGAACTCTTGTTTAAGTTGAATGCATCGTCTTTTCACATGCCATGCATCTTGTTTGCGCATCGCACTCTATGTATGCTTATTTATACGTACCTTGTGTGTTTGGATCTTATCGTTAGCGTCTACGCCACATTCCGTCGACGAACCGGGTTCCCACACCCACTCGGACCCCCTCTCTCGGTGCCCAGCGACCGAGGATCCAGGCAAGCAGCCATTTCTTGACCATGTTGTTTATACCCAATGTCTCTCTCTCATTCTTGCACGAAGTTACGTTCTCAGTCTTGTCACGATGCCTCTAGGGTTGCATAGCTTTTAGTCAGCTCTACTCAATTGCCTTTTGTCTTGTTACTTGTCCTATTACCATGTCACATGCTTGTTTATTACCCTACTTGGTCATTAGAAGTCTTGCTTAGATTGCTAGTCTAGTGTCCTTTCTTGGGGTTATACAATTGCTACATGCACATGCTACTTCCTGTATTTAAATTGCAATTATTAAACGATGACATGTTATTACCTGCAACAAGGCAACGATGGGAGGCCGTGCTCACGCATTGGTGATTTGTTCCATTTGCGCCGACCTAAGAACTGAGTTCTCGTTTTCGTCGATCCAAGAAACTTCGCCTAACCGCTCGTGGGAGAAGATATGGCTTCCCCTTCGGCCGAGTACTCATTTCATAGCTCTTCCAGGGACCACATAGTTCGGGCGTTCCATTTGGCATATCGCATATACACTGGTGTTGTGTTGGAGACTTGTTAGTGACCGTGCATTCATATAGGACTTGGGGCACTAGTCTGGAGTGGTCATCCTGCGGGCTATGAACCGCTACTAGCTATCCTCGCAACTCTTGAGTCCGTACGATGCTTCGGCCGGGCTCTTGTTTCGGATAGACTCGGTTGGGTGGTTCCCTGGATTAGTTGTGGGGCTTGGAAACGCCGTGTTGCCCAATCCTGCCGACACACGCCTTCGTGTGTTCTTTCTCGAGTGGCAATAAGGGTTGGACGAACGTGTATGGGTCAATTGGTGCACCCTGCAGGGATAAATCTTTCGGAGCAGGTGAGTGGTTACTTCGTGGAGTTCAACGACGACAGTTTTGACGTTTAGCGAGCAGATTCCAGAGCAGGGTTCTGTGAACTTGTGGCAGGCTTTCTTTTCAGTTTCAGCCTCTTAGGCAATAAATGCAAACTTGTCCGTACTCAGGCCTAATTTGCTTCCGCTGGTGTAATGATGATTGTGGACATGTGTCCGTGAGTTGTAAGAACTTGTTATTTCGCTCCTTGTATGAGCTTAACTTCATCTTGTGTCGTAGAGTGATGTCATGATATCATTTTTGTTCCAACCTGCGGTGAACACATTGCGTGTATGTTGTGAAGTGTTCATCGTAGGGAGGCACAGTGGCTCAATCTATGCGCGAGTTAGCATTTGGGGCTAAATTGCATAAATTCGGTCCCGGAGTCGCACACCCCCCCCCCCCCCCCCCCGCGAATGTCCTTCTCACACTCCAGCCACACGCAAGACCCGACCCACACCAACGAGCCAGTGTTGAGTATTAGAAAGGTAGGCGCCTAGGATAATGCACTTAGCTGCCTGTTCTCATGCCGAACGTATCAGTTCTGCACTTGGAACGCCCGCTGGTACTTGCGACCCACACGTCCCGTATTAGTGAGACCCCGTGGGCCACTGGTACGACAGTCGTCCCCGGGCGTGGGCCGACAGCCTTGAGGCCCCGGTTAGTGCTATCCTTGGTCGGTTGCCGGGCTACGCCCTATCCGACGCGTGGGTCCCGGGGGGAGTATCCCGGTACCCGGCCTTGTGGGCCGCATTCATAGTTCCCCTCTCCTGAGCGAAACGGTCGGGCGCACGATCTCTTACCTTATCCCCCATAATCACCAAGGAGTTAAGGCCACGTCGTGCACCCCCATCTTAATTCCTGATTCTTTAGGGCACTTTATTGCTAATCGTGGGGGTGTCCGTTGAGGCCCGCCATCCCGATAAATACCCGAGGCTGGCGGCGGGCACCCCCCACTGTTTCCTGCTTCTGCCATTGCCTCCCAAGCTCTCCGCGCCCCAACTCCAGCCAAAGTCACTCCCCCACTCCCGCCGATGTCTTCCAAGGGCCAGAACCGACCCAACGGGAGCACCAGCAAGGGAGAGAAGCACGAGAAGGCCGGCAAGAAGGAGCTGTCGGAGCGAGCACGGAAGGATGCAGAGATGCAGGCCAAGTTCGCCTTCTTCTCTCCCAGGTACAACGGTGAGGGTGTGGAGAAGCTGGTCTTGGCGCTCGCCACCAAGCACAATGAGCACGGGCTGACGCAAGTTCTCCCCGTCGGCGCAGAGCGCGACCCGCAGTACTTCAGGATTTTCGGGAGGTTCATCCTAGCCGGGTTCGTGCCGCCGCATTCGTTTTTTATTTCTGCTATCAAGGAGACCTACGGGCTCATCATGGCTCAAATTCACCCCACGTCATTCTTCACATTGGCTGTCTTCCAACACCTTTGTGAAGCATTCGTGGGGTGATGCCGTCGGTGGCTCTGTTTCGCCACTACTACTACCTGAGGGTGGAGGCGAAGGCTCCCCTATCCTCAGGAGTGGTGTTCCGGTTCCGCAACAAGCTCAAGTCGGAGTTCATCCAGCTGGGAAAGAGGAAGATTGAGAGCGAGTGGCGCCGCGACTGGTGCTGGGTGCACACCGACGAGCTCCAGGATTTCCAAAGGGTTCTGACGACTGGACACCCCGCGACCAGAATGACGAGGAGCTGGCCCCGATCTGCGCCAAGATCAAGGTGCTCCGCGAGGCTGGGCTTACGGACACGGACGTGGCACGCCACTTCATCGGAAGGCGCGTGGCTCCCCTGCAGCGGCGCTCACATCTGGCATGGATGTACACTGGGCCGGGTGACCGGACCCGGCTGCAGCGCACAGAACTCTCTCCGGACGAGATACAGTTCTGGATGAAAGGCATCACTGGCGAGGATGAAGCCTTCTGGTTGCCGCCGCTTGGAGCGCACCCGCTCCACGCCGGGATCCCGAACCCGGGAGCCCGGGATCTCCCCCTCTGCGACGAGTGGGGGATCGTGGAAGACCCCTCGTCGCAGCTCTCCCCCCACAACCCAGGCCCCACAAAGGCAAGGAGCCGGCTGCAGAGTCGGGGAAGGGTGGCCAGGACCGGGGCTCCGCCAGGCCAGAGGACTTGGACTCCGACGATTCCTCGCTGGGCATCGGAGGAGACTCGGACGACGACGACGATGACGCTCCCTTGGAAGCTGGCGGGGTCGCGTTGGAGGAGGACGATGACGACGACGACATCCCCGTCGTGAGGCGGTCCGCGGCAGAGCGGGCAGGCAGGCGGGAGGCCAGCCCGCAGCCTCAGGCGCCTCTTGTCAATGCAGGGACTGTGGCCTCTGCCAACAGCGGGGCGGCTGCAGCAGCCATCCCGGCTACCCTGGCGGCTCCGCCAATTCCCCCCGCACGAAGCACCCCCCCAGCGAGGAGCATTCTGCCGAACAGGGTGCTCAAGCTCAACCCACCAGGGTAAGTTTGACGTTGTTCTAAACATTTTGGTTTTCACGGATTTTACATATCTTGCTAGCTTACTTCTGCACTTCCTAGGTCTTCGAGGAAGAGGGGGCAGGCCAGTACTTTGCCGGCGGCCCCAGCCAAGAAACCCCGCCCGGCGTCGGGTGGTGGTGACAAGGACGCCGCTGATGCGGCTGTTACTGCGACGGCAGCTGCCGCTGGGGACACAAGGGTCCCCGACCCGAGCTTGCAGGGCACCGGCCCGGCAGCAGGTAGCGCAAGCTCAAGTACTTCTTTTTCTAATTTATTTTTTCCACTGCCTTCTCACACGGAGCCCCCCGCAGGGCCCATGACGTCCGTCGGAAGCGTCCCGGCGGCGGGCGGGGAGGCGGCTGGCGAGGCCGCACACCAAGCCGCTGACGAGACACGGCAAGGTACAGCCTTCTTTCACTCATCTGCGACATCTTCTAGACTAACGTGGGTGTTCTTCATGCAGTAGCCGGGGATGTCCCAGCTACACCCGCGCCCACCGAGGTGCAGGTAATCGACCTTACTGGCGAGGCCGATGATGATGCTCCGGAGGAGGTTGCCTCCGCCGGAACCCTTCAACAACCTGCCCTGAAGCTTGCCGGGGACGCGACTGCTGCCGCAGGTGACGCCACGCAGACGGCACCGTCTGCGGTGGGTGACATGCGGCAGCCTCTGCCAGCCAGGGCAAACAGCGATGCCCTGGAGAAGCCCTCGAGCCCCCAGCCTGCCACTTTGGACGGGCAAGGAGTGGCGGGACTCAGCCAAGCCGGAGGCGCGTCACCGAACCCTGACGCGGCCTCGGGGTCACAGACGGTTGCGGCGGGGTCCTCCTCCTCCGCCGGATCCGCCTTCAGCTTGGGAGCAGGGGAGCTCATCGGGCAGTCATCGGGTCGGATCACTTTGTCAACATGGACACCAGGTAATCGACAACATCCAGCAGCAACAGCGTATGTTCGTTGATTTCTTCAATGATGCGCAGCAGCACCATGCTCGCGTGGTGGCGGAACTGGGCGCCGCGCTACGGGAGACAGAGGAGCAGCACACTGAGCTACAACGGCTGCGAGGGGAGCTCCAGCAGGCGCAGCAAGCTAGGGCGGCGCCTGCCGTGCAAGGAGTGCCGGAGGCTGAAGTCCTCCAGCAACTGTGGGACCTGCAGCAAGAGCACCAGCGGGAGCTCGACCTAGTGAAGGCCGCGCACACCTAGAGTGAAGAGGAGCACCAGGCGGCCCTGGACTCGTTCCAGGGGCGTCTACGGGAGAAGACGGACTTGCTATCCAACTACTCCCTGGAGATCCAGCACCTCCGTCGTGAGGTCGTAGAGCTGGAGACGACGGCTGTGACGGCAGCTGAAGCCTCGGCGCGCCGAGAGAAGGAGCTGCAAGACCAGGCTCGCTCCCGGGAGCGCGAGCTTGCGGGGCAACTCAAGGCTGCTCAGGATGCTTCAGGGCGAGCTTGACATGGCGCGGCAGGAGCTCCGGCTCGTTGACGAGGACAACACCAAAAAGGCGTCCGAGATCGGCAAGCTGAAGTCCGAATGCCGCGAGCACAAGCTGCAGGCCCCGGAAGCTCGTGGTGCATGCACCGAGCTGCGGGCCTGCAGGATGGGGGAGGTAGCCAGGCTGAAGAAGCTGGCGGACTCGGCGGTGGAGGCGCTGCAGGGGTTCGACATCCCGGTGACCTCCTTCGATGAGGCGAACATCGGCAGCTTCACCTCCTTTTTTGCAGATTTCGTTGGCCGGCTACACAGCCTGCAGAATTGTGTCACGGCTTTCGGGGACCGGCAGGTCGGCCTCGCAGCCGAGCAAGTCGCTGGGCAAATTCTTATCCGGGTCCACTCCGCCCACCCCGACTTTTCGTTCGAGTCGGTCTTCGACGCCTGGTCAGACGAAGAAGAGGCCAAGACCCATCGGGAAGCGGTGCAAGGAGGGGTGGACGAGATGGTGGCGCGGATGCAGAGCAAGGCTGATGAAGCTGAAGCTGCCAACGAAGAAGCCGCCGGAGGAGCCCCCGGCGTCGAGGAGGCATCTGACGCCGACGCAACTGCCCCGGAAGCACCTCCTGCATAGTTATCTGCTCGTTCTTCTTTTGTATTTACTTTCCTGCAAGTGGCGCAAGGCGCCTTGAAACTTACTTTGTGCTAGCCTTTTTGTCATTCTGAATGCTATCCGTGAACTCGTTCGTTTGAGTTTTATCATATCCAATGCCATTTTATTTGCTTTTCCGCTTATGACTAGCTTGCCGGGGAGAGGCTTTGTCTCTCCCGTGCTTTAACCTTATGTATCCGGGGGCTCACCAGCTAGATGCTTGGCCAGACTAGGGACCCGGGACGTACCCGCGGTGCCAACCTAGGGCCAAACAGCAGCGGCTAGCCACTCCGCCTGCGGGTTAACTACCCCAGCGCGCACGCCTCCGGGACGGAGCTCCCCGCAAGCGTCCTTCCTACACTCCGGCTACACGGGGACTGAGCTTACCTCAGCAAACCAGTATCACTAAAGGAAGAACGAAGGACTCAAAAAAAGTACTTAGCCGTGGAGAGCCGTGGCAAGGACGCTGTGGCAGTGCACCCTCTAGCGGCATGAGCGGAGGCATGCACCACCACAGCGTCTTCGAGACGCCTCTCGCCTCTTGCATCGCCATTTCTAGTGTCCCTCCATAAGAGATGTGGCAGGGCCGCGATGGTGGGAATACCCTCAGCGACAGGCGCAGAGGGATGCACCACCATCGCCTCTCTGCGACATCTCTTGCTTTCTTGCCCGTTGTTTTTGCATCGCTTGCTCCGGTCATTAAATAGCCAGAGTACTGCCCTTGCCGCCACACGCACGGGACCACCAATTGACGCGTGGAGGCACTGGCCCTATCTCAGAGTCCTGCATCAAGCCTCAAAGTAATTGCCATATACGTACAACTTACCTGCAAGACGACGACACCCGTGACTGCTCCTGCATGGTAGATCTTTGCAATGCCCGGATTTTTTTTTGAAATGCACGAAAAAGACAACACTGATTGGATAACCTCTTGCCTCCCAGCCACCGGGAACAGAAGAGTCGACCTCAGGCTTGGATGTCAGCATCTTTTGTACGCCATGGTGCCACGCTGACACCCAGCACGTTGTGAACGTGTAACATCCCAAAATTTCAAATTCTTACATCTGCATTGCATTCATGAGCATCATGCCACAATTGCATTTTTTAATTCAAATTTGAATCTCAAAAGGCTTTAAAAGATTTTATTTCAATTTAAACCCTAGGGTTTTCACCCATTTGATCTTTGGATCTTCAAACCAATAGGGTTTATCTATAAAAGGGGTTTATTGCATAAATAGACAATCCCATAATTTTTTGGATAATTATTTGGAGTTGAAAAACTATTTTATTTAAATAGTTATATAGCCCTAAAGGCATTTATAGGGCAAATGTATTTTTATATATTTTATTTTGAGGGGAAATTACTCCCAAAAGTTGAATCATGAAAACATGATTTTAAAAAAATTCTAGAATTTATTTGGATCAATTTGGAGTTCAAAATCAAAAGATATCAAAGAAATGAGAAAAAGTGAAAAAGAAAAGGCTAAAAGAAAAAAAAAAGGAAGAAACCGGACCGGCCCGGCCGTTTTGGGCCGAACCGGCCCCGTCCCGACCACGCCCGAGCCGAACCGATCCCGCTGGGTCCGCGCGCGCCCGCAGCCACTGATAGGTGGGGCCCACCTGTCAGGGTCTTCGTCCCCGATGGAAAGCGCCTGCGCCGCCCGCCATGTCCGCGCTAGATTCCCGCCGCCACAATCTCCGGGATCCGCCATTCCCGGCCTTCCCGAAACTTGCCGCTCGCGTCCGTATAAAGCCCCGCTCCTCCTCTCTCTTTCCCCTCTGCTCGCTCTCTCTCTTACGCGCCCACGCCGCCGCGATTGCTCGCCGAAACCCTAGCGCCGCCCGCCGCCGTTTTCCTTCGTCGCCGGCGAACCAAGAGGTTCGAACCCCCATCTTCTGCCCCCTCTTCTTCTACTTCTCCGTGCGCTTCTTTTGACGCACGCCATCTTTGTTTTCATGAACCGCAGCCCGTCGCCGTCGTCGCCGGAGCTCCGCCTTGGCTCGCCGTCGCCATTGTCGTCCTAGGCGTGGCATCCGACCCCCCCCCCCAAGCCGCGCTGACCCCGTTCCCGACTCCGCCTCGACGCGCCGCGCTTCCCCGAGTCGCCCGCGCCGCCGCCTCCTGTGCCGGGCCGTCGTCTTCCCCGTCTCCGACGAGCGCCACCACCGCCAGGTAAACCCTAGCGCATCTCAGCCGTCCGATCTTGGCCAACGGTCAAGATTAGATCCCGGGTTTTATTTTTAATCGAACCGGTACCGTCCAATTAGAAGCTGACACGTGGCACTTTGATAGAAAAATAAAAATGTAATTTTAATCCCCCAGTTTAATTAAATGGCACTTTTGCAGAAAAGCCCCAGTAACTTCAAATGCTTATAACTTTTAAACCCTTTGGCCAAATTTGACAAACTTTAACTTTTTGGAAAGCTCTCGCCCTGTAGAAACTTTTGGCACTGTTTAAATTTAAATTAGAAAATTTGAATCACAGTCAATTTACAGAATAGGGTTTAATACCATTTAATTCATAACTAATTAATTAGAAATCCTTTTTAAGTGAAACCAGTGCCCAAAATTTTGTTTTGATGTCCTCTGTCCATTGGAACAGAGAAATAAATATTTTTAATTAAATTGTTTGGCTGATGCCAATAAAACCTAATTTAGGGTTTTAAATCATTTGTTTTTGCCTTTTTGTTAAAACCCTAATGCATTTGTTTTAATTACTAATGCTTAGGATCAGTTCATCACCCGAATAAAATAAACCCAATCATGTCACATGTTTGCATTGCATCATAGCATACGTTCTTTTGTCATGATTTGAATTGTGTGTTTATGTGTGTGTATATTGTTTGTTTCGTATAGTTTTCTCGGAGAGCGAACCTTGTGATTGTGACGAGTGTTTGAACACCAACTGCTATCAAGGCAAGTTCACTTTGATCATATCCTATTACTTTTGTTTTTAAAATACTTATGCATTAGAGTTGTTTGTGGAAATGCATTGATAGAACTATTACTCGTACTTATGCTAGCTATGACTTGACCTATTAGTGATAGGATTACTTTTGCCATTACCCTTCCACCAATTGCCATCGTAAGTAGTTGATTTGCTACGCTATGTTAGTATACGTGGGAGGGAATCTCAATTACCATGAAACTGTTATTATGAAGTATTTTGGAAACCTGGCAAAAACAACTTTAATGACCGTCCTGGGTGGGCTGCTTTGAGTATTTGAGATGTATGCGACGTCAGGTCCATTTCTATGAGTCGTCTCGCCATTTCTATGGGAGCGCCTGCGTCGCAAATGTGGGATGCCACCCGGGGTAACCAGAGAATGGACTAGTTTCCTGTTTAGTAGCTTCCAATACAACCACATGGTGCTATGGCTCTGCCAGGATGGACGTAAGAAATATGAACCTGGATCCGAGGTGACATCGGTATGTAGCAGTGTAGGTCTGAACGCGTCCCTCAGGTGGTTTGGGGAAATATGTTCTGAAAATTCCTGTAATCGATGCCGTTGCTACTCTACCCTGAGGACAATTATGTGCACTTAGAGCAGGAGACAAAAGCACGCATTAACAGTAAAGTACAATACTTACTGAAGAACCACTTATTTTTATTCAACTTTGTGCTAGTGGATTACAATCGTGCCTTGCCCGGCTACACTAGCTTAAAGAGGCACGCTGCCGCAGCGTCACCCGTGGGTAAGGCACCATCGTTTCACAGGTAGAACTTGCGGAGGTACTCAATGTTCCAACTATTGGGCACCGGCAAGCCTTCTTCGGTTTCCAGCCAGACAGCCCCCGGTCTGGTCACCTGCACTACCCGGAAAGGGCCTTCCCCGTTTGGAGTCAACTTGTTCCCGGCCTTCGTTCCTTGTATCCGCCGCAGGACGAGGTCTCCAACATCGAGCCCCCGGGGACGGACTCTCCTGTCGTGATAACGACGGAGCCCCTCCTAGTAGCCTGCAGCTCGCACAGCAGTCCGGCATCGAATCTCCTCGATGAAGGTAATGTCATCTATCCTCTGCGCGTGTTGGCTCTTGTCGTCGTACACGCGTACCCAAGGTGACCCATGCTTGAGCTCGCGGGCAGCACAGCTTCTGCCCCGTAGACGAGGGCAAACGGAGTTTGGCTCATCGCCCGACTTGGTGTGGTCCGTACAGACCACAGCACGGGCTAGAGTTCTTCAACCCAGTGTTTCCAGTGGCCCTTGATCTTGTCAAAGGTTCTCGTTTTGAGCTCTCGCGGCACTTCCGCGTTGGCTGGCTCCACTTGCCCGTTGCTCCTCGGATGAGCGACGGAGGCAAAGTGAATTTTAGTGCCCATGTCCTCGCAGTAAGCTTGGAACACCGCACTAGTGAATTGTGTGCCATTATCGGTGATGATGCCATTAGGCACACCAAACTGGCACAATGCTCTTGAAAAACTTGATGGTCGCCTGTGCTGTGACGGCTCGGACGGGCTCCATTTCAATCCACTTCGAGAACTTGTCGATGGCCACGAGTAAGTCCTTGTAGCCGCCAACGGCTCTCGGCAACTTCCTGACGATATCCAGCCCCGAGACCACAAACGGCCACGAGGACAGGATGATTTGCAGGGCTTGCGCTGGCTGGTTGCTCTTCTTGGCGTGAAACTGGCACGCTTCACAGGTCTTGACTAGTTACTCGGCATCAGCTAATGCTGTTGGCCAGTAGAAGCCGTGCGGAATGCTTTCCCAGCGAGCGCCCTGGAGGCCACATGGTGCGAGCATGTGTCTCAATGGATATCCTCTAGCAGCATGCGCCCATCTTCTTGGGGCACGCAGAGGAGCATAACTCCGTTAGGACGCCTCCGGTAGAGATCGCCATCCACCAGAGCGTACATTTTAGCTTGCCAGGCCACTCGTTCCGCGGCAACGTCTTTCTCCGGGAAGGTCCCGTCCCTGAGGTAGCGAACAATATCTGCCCCCCAGGGTGGTTGTTCCTGGCTCGCGCATGCCACAAGCTTGGTGGCATGGTGCCCCGCAGCTGCGGGTCTCCTTGGGTTGCCGGAGGAGCTTCCCCGGCAACCGTCTTGGGATCGACAGAGGGCTTTGACTGCCTCTGTACGAACACCCCAGGAGGCACCTTGCTGCGTTCCGCTACCCACTTGGACAATTCATCTGCAACAAAGTTGTCCATGCGCTTCACGTGCTCAAACCGCAGCCCCTTGAACTTGGACTCCCGTTTTCGCACTTCTTCCACGTACACAGCTATTTGGGGGCAGTCGTAGTCCTTGTTCACCTAGTTTATCACGACTTGTGAGTCACCGCGAACAACCAGGCACTTGATGTCGAGGGCGATTGCCGCGCGTAGCCCGGCCAGTAGCCCCTCATACTCTGATGTGTATCACGAATTTGAGTTGATCTCCAGTGGGCGACTCGATCACCACTCCGGCCCCGGCGAAGTCGAGTTGTATCACGAATTTGACTTGATCTCCAGTGGGCGACTCGATCACCACTCCGGCCCCGGCGCCCTACAGGCAGAAGGCGGCGTCGAAGTACATGACCCAGTACCCCTCGTCCAACTTTCCGGGAAGGCTTGCTTCCAGTTCTTCTTCCTCTATGCCCGTTGACGTCCACTCCGCGACAAAGTCAGCGAGAGCGGCGCTCTAGATGCTTTTGGTATTCGCGAAATGCAGCCCGAACTCCGCCAGCTCCATTCTCCAATCGGCCACCCTCCCAGTGGCTTCACGGTTGACGAGGGCCCGCTCCAGGCAGAACCCCGACACCACCGTGATGATGAGCGCCTGAAAGTAATGGCGCAGCTTCCGTGAAGCGAGAAGGATCCCAAGAAAAAGCTTCTGGACCTGCGGGTACCGTACCCGGGCATCTCGCAACACCGTGCTGACGAAGTACAGGGGATGCTGCGCTAGCCGCTTGCGGGGGGCAGCCTGAGTGGACTGCCCCTCGGCTCCCGAGGCAGAGGTGGTCGCCGGGGGTTCCTCCGGCTCGCTGGGACTTGTTCTTCCCTCTCGGCAACGAGCACGGAGCTCACTACCCGGTCCGTTGCTGCCAAGTATAGCAGCAACGGCTCGCCTGGCTTGGGGGCAACGAGGACCGGTGGCGATTTCAGGTACTGCTTCAAGTCCTGGAACGCTGCTTCCGCCTCGAGGGTCCAATTGATTGGGCCCTTCTTCTTCATCAACTTGAAGAAAGGCAGGGCTCGCTCGCCCAGCCTTGAGATGAAACACCCGAGCGCCCCAACACAACCGTTGAGGCGTTGGACGTCTCTAACCTTGCAGGGAGCCTCCATCTTCTCGATCGCCTCGATCTTCTATCGATTGGCTTCGATCCCCTGGTGAGACACCAAGAAGCCCAGCAAGTGCCCCGAGTCCACGCCGAACGTGCACTTCTTGGGGTTAAGCTTGAGCTTGATCCTGCGGAGATTATCGAATGTCTCCTGCAGGTCGCCGATGAGCGAGTCCCTGCGCCGCGACTTGACGACGATATCGTCCATGTAGGCCTCGATATTCTGGCCTAGCTAGGGTCCCAGACACTCACGCAAAGCGCGCTGAAATGTTGACCCCGCGTTCTTCAACCCAAAAGGCATGCACGTATAACAGTAGCAGCCAATCGAGGTGATAAAAGATGTTTTCTCCTCATCCTCGACTGCCATCTTAATCTGATGGTAGCCGGAGAAGGCATCCAGAAAGCATAAAGACTCACAACCTGCCGTGGAATCTACTATTTGATCGATCCGGGGTATAGGGAAGGGGTCCTTAGGACATGCACGATTAAGATAAGTGAAATCTACACACGTGCGCAATTTATTCCCAGCTTTAGGGACTACAACAGGATTTGCTAACCAAGTAGGGTATAGCACTTCCCTGATCGCCATGGCGTTCTTGAGCTTCTCCACTTCTTGTAGGATGAAGTCCTTGCGTTCCTGTGCTTGCCGGCGAACCTTCTGCTTGACGGGCCGCGCGTTCAGCCGCACCGCCAGCCGATGCTTGATCACCTCCCTGGGGACTCCGGGAAGATCTGACGGCTCCCAAGCGAACACGTCAGAATTCTCCCGGAGGAAGGCGACGAGGGTGTTTTCCTATTTGTCACCGAGGCTCGCACCGATGGAGACGGTACGTGCCTCGTTGCCGGCATGCAGGGGCACCTTCTTGACCTTGGCGCCCTCCTCCTTCAGCTTCATGCCCTTGCTAATGCGCAGGCTGGAGCTGGAGCTACCCCCGGTGTCCTGTCCGAGAGCGGCTCATGCCTTCTTCTCTGCGGGCTGTTCACCCGCAAGTGGATCCTCGTTCTCGGCAACGTCGTAGTCGTCGGAATCCGCCACTTCGAAGGCCTTTACGACCTCGCCCACGCACCAAGCGGCATCCTTCATGTCACACTTGATGGAGAGCACACCGTACGTTGACGGCATCTTCATCACGCCATAGGCGCAATGGGTTGTCGCCATGAACTTGATCAGCGCCGGCCGACCAATAATCCCGTTGTACAGCAACAGGGTGTGAGCCACGTCGAAAATGACGTGCTCAGTTCAGAACGCCTCCCGAGACCCAAAGGTCACCGGGAGCATGATTCTCCCCATGGGCTGCACCACTTCGGGGTTGATTCCCCGGAACGGGTCGGTGGGCTTCATTTGCTCCAGAGGCAGCTGAAGCTTCTCCACCAGCTTGGCGGACAGGAGGTTAAGGCTCGCCCCGTTGTCCACCAGAACCTTGGTCACCGTCACATTGTTTATGATCTGTGACACCACGAGGGGCAGTACCCCTGATCCCAAGGAACGAATCGAATGATCGTCTGAGTTGAAGGTAATCAGCACGTGCGACCACCTCAACGGCTGCTGCGCCTACATGCTGGGGAGGAGGGCGCAACCTCACGCGTGAGCCGCTTCACGGCGGCGTGAGACGTGCGAGCGTATGCTCCCCCGTGTATGCAGGCGACATCGCGTGGCTCCTGGAAGCCGGGTTCGTCGACGACGTCACTGCAGTCACCCTCGCGCCGCTTGCCGCATCCCCGGGGAAACCGGTTCTTGCCACCGCGGGTTCTCCCTTGTCGCCGCCTGCTGCGTCCTGGCCTGCTCCGTTGCAGGGGTCGTTCGGGCAATCTCGGGAGAGGTGCCCGATATCCCCGCAGTTGAAGCAAGCCCCGGCAGCACGGCGATCCTCGTGGCGCTGCTCGCGCTTCTCCTTGATGGTCCGGAGAGTGCGGCAGTCCTGCGCGTTGTGGGTGGCGTTGGTGTGGATGAGGCAGCGCGCGGCCGCTGCCGGCTTGCTACCCGATGCTCCCGCCGACGCCACCTTCTTGGTGGGCCTCTAGGGAGCCCCCGGTTCCGCGGCAAGCACTTGCTTCCGGCCGTGCTTCCAGGAGCCCTTCTTCCCGGAGCCCTCGGGTGGGTTTGCCGCCGCCTTGGCGGCAAGCTCAGGCGCTAAGCGCCTTTCCTCGGCCATTGCGCACTTGTGCGCGAGAGCGTAGAGATCCCTCGTGGTACGGATCCGGTGCGTGTTTAACTTCTCATGCATCTTCGGGTCACGGACGTTGATGGCGTAAGTGTTGATGATGGCGGCCGACTCCGCCTCTCGGATGGAGTAGGAGAGGTTGGAAAACCTGTTGGTGAAGTCCCGCAGCGTCTCCCCCGGTTTCTGCACCACCGTGTGCAGCTCCGCCATGGTTCCCGGGTGCTTGTAGCCACCCTGGAATGCGTTCACGGACTGCTCGCGCTCGCGCAAGTCAGCCCAGGTGGCGATGGACCCGGCGGGCAGGTTGAGCAACCTGGTTCTCGCTGATCCTTTCAGGACCATCGGGAACTAGTTGGCCCTGACCTTGTCGTCGGCACCGATAGTGTGCATGCCCAACGTGTAGGTCATGAGGAAGTCTTTGGGATTCACGGCCCCGTCGTACGTCCCAAGCGCTGGCGCTCGGCACTTGCGGGGCCATGTCACCCGGCGCAGCTTGCGAGAGAACGCGACGCAGCCGTCATCGGCGCCCATGGGAGCGTCTTCCTGCTCCTCTGGACGCTGGCGCTCCACCTCGCGCCGGCGCTAGCGCGAGAAATGCTAGCAGAGATCTTCTTGCTGGCGGGCGTTCAGGACGCCCCAGCGTCACCTGGCGTGACGGTCGACGACGAGTCTGAGTAGTCCTCGGGATCCTCGTCACCTTGTCCTCCCGACGGTGGAGGATGCTCCCCATGCCCTGAGACGCGAGGCGCGTCGCCGCGTCCCGGGTTCTGTCCCCAGCCCGAACCGGCAGGGCCGCCCTCACCATGCGGCTGTTGGGCAGCGAGTGCGAGGAGCGCATCCAGCTCCGCGCTCCACGCGTCGTGACCTGGCGTGCCTTGCGGTGGCTCATAGCACACCATGACACGCGCAGCAATGATGGCTTCTGCCAGGGTTTGGGCGGGGGCTA
The DNA here is from genome assembly GCF_000005505.3 of Brachypodium distachyon. NCBI lineage: Eukaryota > Viridiplantae > Streptophyta > Magnoliopsida > Poales > Poaceae > Brachypodium > Brachypodium distachyon. The sequence continues at coordinate 4,879,264 of NC_016135.3, forward strand.
CCGGTTCTCCGACCGGCTGCCGGCCGCCCGGTCACCCGGTGCCCTCGGATGCGAGGGCCGAGACTCCGTTGGCGTCAACGCGACGCGCTATGGTCGTGGCGCAGCTGTCGCTGCGCGTCCTCAGCCTGCGAGTGAGCTCGCTGGCTGGCACATGCGATGCTGAGGTCGCTCGTGCGGCTGGCTCCGGCGCTAGGCGCCGCAGGCCCCCTCGAACGGTTGTACGTCGACGCACGAGGAGGTGGAGGTAGCAACTGCGGTTGCTGCTGTCGCTGCGGGGACCCCTGGTCCCCTAGATCCTTGTTATCAATGCCAACTAGGTATCATAAGTAAATGGATCCCGGTTATTCAATCCTTTGGATTCTTTGCTAAAGAGAAATGATCACTATGAGTCAGACTCAATAGAATTGGATCCATTCCAAATAGAGAGAATTAGGACTCTTGATCCCTCTCAATCTCTCTTTCAATTCGAGGATCCAGAGAGGTGTTTTCATAGTCATCTCCGAATATTTGCCATCTCCGAATATTTTTGATTTCAATTTTTATGATATGTCTTTCTATATGAAAATTGGTTATTTACGATTTAGGATGATCCCTGTTAAGCATCCATGGCTGAATGGTTAAAGCGCCCAACTCATAATTGGTAAATTTGCGGGTTCAATTCCTGCTGGATGCACGCGAACGGGAAGTTCCATAAGTCTATTGGAACTGGCTCTCTATCCATGGAATCTCATCCATCATCCATACATAACGAATTGTTATGTTATATTCATACCATAACATAAGAACAATAAAAACTCGAATTCTTATGATACTGAAACTCAGAGCATAGGAGGGAAAGTCGATTTATGGATGGAATCAAATACGCAGTATTTACAGAAAAAGTCTTCGTTTATTGGGAAAGAATCAATATACTTTTAATGTCAGATCAGGATTCACTAAGACAGAAATAAAGCATTGGGTTGAACTCTTCTTTGGTGTTAAGGTAGTAGCTGTGAATAGCCATCGACTACCCGGAAAGGGTAGAAGAATAGGACCTATTCTGGGACATACAATGCATTACAGACGTATGATCATTACCCTTCAACCGGGCTATTCTATTCCACTTCCAAATAGAGAAAAAAACTAAAGGAGAATACTTAATAATACGGCGAAACATTTATACAAAACACCTATCTCGAGTACACGCAAGGGAACCGTAGACAGGCAAGTGAAATCCAATCCACGAAATAATTTGATCCATGGACGGCACTCTTGCCCAAGAACGTTATGCTATATATAAAATGAACCATATAGACGAAATTTCCCTATCCCTAAAAAGAAAAAGATGACACCCTTCTTCCTACACATTACCATAGTAATCTTTCTTTTATAGGCGAAATTCGATTGGATTTTAGATGTATATCATTCATTGATTATATGAGATGAGACTAAAAAGAAGAAATGACAGGGAGGGTTTTAGATAGATAGAGAAAGAAGAAGAAAATTACGATATGGAAAAAAAAAGACAAGAATTGTGTACAATGGCATTGTACAACAATTTGGAAAAGCAGTGGTGGAGGACGGACTAAAATTTTATACTGCTTAGTTCAAAGGATCATTATGCAAAAAAGAATGCAACCAATAAATTTCATATATAATGCATAGCAAAATTTATACTTAATAGAAGGTCATGTTTTGACAATTGTGACAGTTGTATCGAGTGAACAGCGAGTGGTTCTCTCTGCCTGAGTGGTGTGCTCATCTACGCGTAAAATGAATTACTGTAAAAGTACGAAGTAATAATAAAACAAATTACGTAATTTACATGTAGAGAATTAAGCTTTCAAGTAATCATCATTTCAGCTAGTTCAAATAGTATGCATAACATTTAAGAAGCAATGGAAGCTTAACGAGTCCCTGCCGCATGTAGGCATCGGAGAAGGAAAACATATAAGGTATTAAATGAACTAGCAGAAGATTAGATTAAGGTATTGGCATTAGCCCTAGCTTGCCATACTGGGTCCTCCGCCCCTGTGGAAAAGGGACGTAGCACAGCTTGGTAGCGCGTTTGTTTTGGGTAAAAAATGTCACAGGTTCAAATCCTGTCATCCCTACCTATTACTTATTTCTTCGTTGTAACCAAATTTAAGAAAAGTTGTCGGATTTTATGAGAGTCGAGGAAACTTTGTCATAGATTTGTCAAATCAAAATAATTTCCTCAAGTTCTTGTCACGTAAGACACCACAAGACGATTAAGTGCGCTTTGCTAAAAGGAAGAATTTTTAGTTCTCTGTGTTGTTATCGGCGTGTATTGACATGTTGTTTTTCGTCAACTTTATTGTTACTCTTTTTAATCTTTTTAAATATTTTGTACGTGGTGATTGAAGAGGTAGGAGGGAGGACATACCTTCCCGTAAGTAGTGTCTACTTTCAATTACTCATCTGTCTATCGTAAGAAATGTCTGAAACTCTTTTAAAAATATGGATGTATGATGTAACTATATTAAAAAAAAATAGATACACTTAATATTTGGAGGTCGTATGACAAGGAGAACCCAAACGCTAACAAAGGACAAATGATCAAAAAGTGCCACGAAAGTGACGAGGGTAAAAGATGTAAAAAGAAACCTTATATCACCGAGTCAAACCTCACCTCCGCTAAAAGAGTGCCGGCTTGACTGCTTCTCCTCGCTCACTCGTCCCTCACTCGGTAGGCTTTTGACAGTTTCCCTAATCCCTACTATTGCGAGGATTCGCGGCGGGGAGAGGTGAGAAGATGGCTACGAACGACGACGGCGGCCCGGATCCGTCTTCCGCCGCCGCCGCCGCCGCCGAAACCGACGGGCCCTACATCCCGGCGGAGCTGATCCCCAACATCGCCAAGCACCTGACGAGCCTGCACGACTTCTTCGCCCTCCGCGCCGGCTGCCGCGCCTACCGCGCCGCCCTGCCGCCGTGCCGGGGCCTCCTCGCCCTCCAGCCGCCGCACCTCCTCGTGCCCCACTCCCCCTCCAACAACCCGCTCTCCCTCTTCCAGCTTCTCCAGCCCAACTGCCCTTCCTTCTCCCTGGCCCTCTTCCACCTTCCCCAGCGCCGCCTCCTCCGCTTCCGCGCCCGCCTCCCCTTCGCCGGGGCCGGCGGCATCCTCGCCTCCGACGGCGTCCGCATCGTCACCGTCGATGACGCCACCGGCGAGATCCTCGTCAACCACCTGCTCACCGGCCTGCAAGTCCGCCTCCCCAAGCCCCCGTTGCAGCCCGACCGCGTCATCCTCACTGGTGCATACATCTTTGCCCCCGCCACAGGCCGCACTGACATACAGTACTTCAATATTTATAAGTGGAATGCCCAGTGGAGCGTCTCGTCCTACGGCAGCGATCATCAGATTCGAGATTGGCGCATCGTCAATGGAACCCTCTATGCGCTCCTCCCCACTTGCGGACTTGTGATTGCTTCGCGTCAGCCGGACAACTCTATGGCACTGTGGCTGCTTGGAGGTGAATTCAACGAACATGTTCAGCAGGCTCTGCAGGAGAGCGTAGGTGGCATACTGCTGGGGGACTGCGGAGGTGAGCTGGTTCTTATTTGCAAGGTGGGGAACATCGATCCAGCTTACAAAGTTTTTCGGTGGGATGCCATGGAGGCGGTCTGGATGAGGACAATGAGCCTCGGAGGACGGACGCTGTTTATTGGCTACGATGATTTCGTCGCCTGCCTTGATCCAGGTGTCCCAGGGACTCGAGAGGACTGTATTTATGCATCATTGCCATGGACTGGGGGATGGAGCGAGTATTCTCTAATCGATGGCACCTTCAACTGCATCACTGCTAAGTATCCAGGTGAACCAGGGGTGGGTTCTGGAAGGCCGCAGACTTGGGTGCTTCCAAGCTTGTTCTGCAACTGAGATTAAATGGAATCATGCACAAAGGTAATGATTCTTGTTTGAAAGGTTTCATCAGAACTTGCAAAGCATATATGCTCAGCTGTCATAAATTTTTTATTGTTGATGTCATTTAGATAGTATGCACTTGTTGTTTGATTGCCAAGGCATCCTGTTTGCTCTAGTGTCAAGAATATCCTCAGTTTGCTGCTCTGAAGGTGCCAGATCCAAAGTTGTGTGCAACTGTATTTGTGACAAAGTTGTCATGTGTATTTGTGAAAAAATAAATAAGTACGTAGAGTAATCACCCGAAAATACCAATTCTACAGCCATCTATCATCCATTGACAATATATAACTCTATATTCTAGCATATCGGAATGGTGATTTCATACATATAACTGGTATCAGAAACTGCGTTGTTTGCTGATGCATATAGCAGGAAATAGATTGGTGGTGCAGAATACAGCCTACCATGCGCTAATGGTTGTTTTAAGTTTCTCTGAATGACTTTGAATCTGTGATTGTTTCATGCCCTTGTCAAATACTCCCTCCGATCCATAAAAAGTGTCGTCCACTTAGTACAAAATTTGTACTAACTTAGTACAAAATGGGCGACACTTTTATGGATCGGAGGGAGTATGTATTACCTGCATTGGCAGTACTCTCGCAGCTTTGTCTGTCGTCTGCTACAATTGCTAGTTTGCAACAACATGCATTCTCTCCTTCTACTACTAGTATTTAGCTTGTTAACATAAACAAGGCATGCTATGCAAGGCTTGGGGCTTTTCCAATTGCCTAAAAATGCAACAACTGTATATTAATCGCGGTTATTAAAATAATGTTGTTTGCTGGGAGAAATATATAATGTTTTTTAATAAACTTATAGAACTGATGCCACCTTTTTTGTTGTTGCAGGAACCTGATTTTAATAAAGAATCATTGCAATTAGCTTTTTTTGCTGTTTCCTTGCAGTATTTGAGAAATAACTGGGCAAGGGACTTATTAGTGCAGTCTGGTGTTAGCTGTTCTCTGTGGCTACCAGCAACAACTTATTATGAAGCCGAAGTGGTGTTCTTGCATATTGCCATGGTTCAGTGACAATGCATTAAAGAATCATGTTCCATTTGAGATTTTGGGTCTTGTTAGAATTGCTATTTCACAACATATACTTTAGGGATGATTTTGATTTGCCTCCAAGGATGGAGAATGGTTATACTAATAATGTTTTCATGTTATGTTAAATTGTTTGTTACAGCTTAACTACTTGTTTAATTTTATGTTTTTCCCACTTTATTGAGTAAGCTCAAGTCATGTTCTTTACCTTGACCAACTATAGCAGTGATAGATAACGGTTTTCCAAACTCCATTGGATGTGAACATGGTATGGATTTTCCACACTAATAGTTCTTCAATATTCTTGTGGTGTTCAAATAGGGCATGAAAAATCTGCATTCCGATATGGTTTCTATATTTCCATCATCCGAGTTTAGTAGATAATGTAATCAGGTGCATGTGTTCTTTCCAGATTATTCTTTAACTCCAGATATTCCTTACTAATCTTAGTTCATCAAATTAAATTATTCGCTCCTACGTGCGAGTACTAGACTTTTGTGATCTCAAGGGCAAAAACTACAAAAACTACCCTGGCATCCAAATTCAACTGAATTGAAAATATCTTTGCTTCGAATATATATGTGATCCAAAATTGAAAATATATTTTCTCAATAAATAGTTCATTAATCTAATTGTATGTGATTATATATTTATTTTCTGTAGAAGGAACAAGGATCTTCATTAAACAATTACAACATTACATAAAACCCCTAACAAAATAAGAAAATATATTCATGGCAATCAGATCTGTGGGAAAATCTGTCTTCTTCCACCAGCACGAGTTGATGACACGTCGTTGCTACAGCCTGACGTTGTTGTTTGCTGATAAAAAGTCATCAACACCATGTTTCACGAGAACCAACATCCTGAAGACGAAGTCGTCGTCGAGGTGGCTTGAAGCTCGCGAACCTGATGCCAATGCTCGGAGGAACAACACCTGCCGCCCGCCGGGCACACAGTCATGTACCTGCATAAGATCTTCGCCGTTTGCGTCGACGCTCTAGAATGTGGCACTGAGACGGGGTCGAAGACCAAGAACAAAATCACTGGAATTAGCGTCTTCGGGATGGAACCGAGGCAGGAGGAACTTATTCAGAACCATCCATGAGGTCATCGTCTTCTCAACAGCCAAAACGAAAAAAAGGACCATTCGCCTCAAAATACGGATAGATATGATGTTTCTCCTGCCTCATGGTGCCAGAACGAAACTATACTACGCATACGATCCTTAGGTGTCCGATGACTGTACGACTCGTGATCTGACGGCAGCCTTAGCTATGCGCCTGCACATGAATGGTTTGATCTGAGTGTATAAAAACCGGACAAAATGTGTGGTATGCATAGCATCATTGGTGCCAGAATGGCCATCGGAGGTGGGTAACCAGTTGGAGGCCCGCGCTAGAGAGTGGGGGCAGCTAGGACAGATGGGGTTCTATTTCGGCGGAAAACTCGTATTCCTCGGTCCAACCAAGGATGTCTTAACTTTGATTAAATTTGAATGCATCTATACACTAAGTCATGTTTAGATACATCCAAATTTTGACAAACTTGAGACATCTTTTGTTGGACGGAGGAAGTATGTACTTTCTCCTTTTCATAATTCTTGTCCCAAATTTGTTCAAAATGGATGTATCTGTTCCTAAAAAACGTTTAGATACATGTAATATTTCGACAAGAATTATGAAATGAAGGAAGTACTTATCTTTATCTTTACACTTATAAAGATTCGAGTTGGTGATCGTCAATTCATCTATGGAGACTACACCCTAGTTTGTTAGATAATCACTTGATTGTAGCCCATTCAATGTGATGTAGCTATGTATCAAGATCTCGTTTTGTAGTTGATTTGGTTTGAGGTATACTTTTAAGATACTAATTGTTGTCTCAAATAAATATTTTGAGATAATTCTTATTTAGCATAAAATTAAAAAATATGAGCACACATAAGTATTTAAAACAACTCGCAACGCACGTGCATTTTGCTAGTGTTACACAAAATTGATGAGCAGGTTCAACTTAAAGCAATTCCACAAAGTTGCGTTCCAATTACTATTATCAAAAATTTACACACAGTAAATACAACCAAATTTAACTGGACTGACCAAAATATTTGTATATTTTGATAGGAGGTACGGAGTAGCATCGAACAACAGCAGCTACAAACTCTCTTTGTCTGACAGCAGCCACAAACTCTGTCTTGGTCATAGGGATTCCATTTCCAATTATTTTACGCCGTACAGGCTGTTGTATTTAATGAATATCGGAGATCAATTGAAACCTGCATCGACCATTAGGAATTCACTTCCGACAAATCATGCTGGTTGCAACTTGTGACAACACCAGCTCCCGTGCTAGGGAAATGACAGCCTATCGCCAACTAAGAACAAATTTAACCATGAATTCCCAAGCTGACGGAAGTACCAACCAAGATTGTGCGTTACCAATGAATGACGTTCGCCTGTACAATCAGGTCGAACTTTGCTTGTACCTGGACTTCTAGAGCCTAGAGGTAGTAGATCACTAGATCGGCTCTTGGTGTGAAGAATAGATGAAATGGTCTAAAGGAGTCCAGAGTTCAGGCGGAAGAGAGTTCTCAGAAGTCAGAACACCGATAACTGACATATCATAGCAGAGTATCTGAGCACAGAGCGCACAACAACGGACAATTTGCAGGGGAAAGGTAATCTCTTCGCAAATATAAAAGGATTCAGTACCCTAAGGTCTACATTCAGAATATTCATTTGAGCCAACAACACAATCAGGACGGAAATAAATTCCATCAGACTATAGCACGGATATATATTGGCTTGTGGTAGAGTTTATTATCGTAGCACAACTGCTGCATTTCTCAAGGCCAGATATCTCTGGACATATTCGTCAGGAAGCATTCTGATTTGCTTGAACACCTCTGGATCAGAATAACGCAGTTTTGTCCTTGGATCTGCATATGGTGCCTGCATGGAGATTTATTAGAGGTAAAAGATCAGAACTCCTTGACAGAAGCACAAGAGATAGCACCAAATGTACAATCAGCCACCAAAGTGCTTTGTCGGACAATACATCAGCTAGTGCCACTACGGGCTAGTGCTGCTCTGTATATGTAAGCAGCGATGACATGTGTGCAGCAATAATCAAGTCATGGGCAGACAGCAAACATGCTTAAACTGGTTATGAAATGCATGCTTAAATTTGGAAAGCTCATGCGGAGCGAAAGTGCAAATTCTTCGTGTGGATGATGCTCCATGGGAAAATGCTCACGGCCGATAATCTTGCTGCAAGAGGCTGGGATCATGAGGACCTTTGTGTGCTCTGTAATGAAGCCCCATTGATCATCTTTGCAGAACCTGCCCTTTCACTAGGAAGTTTTGGGATTGGGTTAGGCTCTGGTTTGGGGATCCTCCATCCAGAATCAGCACTGCCTCCTCCATCGACGAATGGTGGGAGCTTGATAGAGCTACGCTCAGTGAAACCAGGAAGCGAGATTTTGACGGCCTTATCATTTATACCTTCTGGAGCGTGTGGAAAGAGAGAAATCGTCGTATTTTTCAACATCAAGCTAAGGATGAGGAGAGTGTTGCTTTTGCCTGTCGTGAGAAATTTCAAGAGTTTAGGGCGGCCACGAGGCCGAAAGTTGTTGTTGCGCAAGCGATTGAGTGAGTAGTACATGTTGTATGGGGTTTCTTCTTGCTTTGACCATTTAACCAAAGCTTGATGTACTCTTTCTCTTCTTAATTGAACAGCAGAGCTCCTGCCATTTTCCTCAAAAAAAAATGCATGCAGTTCTTACTAGGGACACAAATTTTATAAACACAAGTTTGAGCGACTTGTTTTGTCTTCTCTAGTTCCATTTCTTTTTCTATTTCTTGCCAACACCTACATCATCTAGATTACAGTACTCTAGGAAAATCCAGGCTGATAAGGATGGCTAGTGGAGGGCCCTCGTTCATTTTTTGTCACTTTCGCTGTCTGCAAGGCCTGAGTCCAACCAATAGGACAACTGGACAACTAGGGCTGGATGATCTTGAAAAATGAGACCATTAAGTTGGTTCATTTATTTAGGATAGCTTGACTTGGGCAAAAAAAAAGTGAATATAGATGTCAGCAGATTGATGTTCAAATTGTTCATGCGTTATTAACAGCATAGAGTTCTAGACGTCAAGTGGAGCTTATGACCCATGAGACTGGTATTTGCTACCCCCGGACAGCCCTATAGGCATCCATCACATGTTGTGCATTGAGATTCTAGATCTAACTGAGTTCATGCTTTGGGGATCAAGTAGCCCACAAACTCAAGAAACACATACTTAACGCCATAAACACATTTAAGTGATGCACTTTGGCCCAAAAACGCTTTGAAAGGGACAGATTCCACCATGTGGGGTTCGACATCGGCGAGAAACAGGCAGCGCCGGGCTTGTGGATGTGCCACCCCACGTGGTGCGCGAACTCCAGCATGCGGTCCTTCTGCTCCAGCGTGAACATGGTACGTAACCGCTTCTTCCCCGGGGCTGATGGAACTGAGTATGCCGCCTATGCGTGCGGTGGAGGGTCTGCTGCGGCGGGTACAGCTCCTAGCTTGATAACCTGGTCAACGCGGCAAGGGCGGACAACAGCAACGACTTCAGGATGAGCATGACTGGGCACTTCTGCATGCAGACGGGGCCGAGAGCAGATGCCTGAGCAGGGAGGAGTTGCCACTTTCCACTGCCCAACGGCGGGGGCACCATGACGGAGGATGGGGAAGGTGATGGCCAATGGCAAACCAGTGGAAACGATGACCACCGGCTTGCAGCAGTGGAAGCTGCAGTGGCAGCCACATGCAACACAGGCTAGGGTTAGGGATTGGGTGGGGAATGTCCTTTACGAAGCATTTTTTTGACCAAAGTGTATCACTTAAACGAGTTTATGGTGTTATTAAGCGTATGTTTTTTGAGCTCGTGGACTTAAAGTGTTCATTTCATCCGAGTTTGTGAACCTATGGTGTATTACACTCGTGAACTAGTCCATATCTAGCTTGCAATGATCAACTCTAATTTAGATTTGGCTTTATTAAGTTGTACGTGTGCTACAGAGATGACTAGATGAGGGTCAGGCTGTTTTTACCTAGGGCTAGCAACATGTTACCTTATAGGTATTTATTATTTATTTACAGTAGCTTATTTAATTCACAAGTTGAACTCATTTGTATAGTATTCTGTTACAGCAGCACAAACTGTAGTTACCTATGTGAATACAAAAAACAGAAGGAAAAAATAGTTTGATAATGAAATATTTACTCAACATTTTCAAAATAGGCCATAAGAAAAGCAATCATGCAAGCTGGATTTTAATTCCAAACCAATGCTATTGAATATCTGCAATTCCAGCAAGTTGAGTCAAAACGCATTTGTATCGCCAGTACAATCCAATGGTAACAATAATCAGAATTTTAACTGATCAGCACAAAATCAAATCTGAGAAACATTACAAAAGTAGTTTAGTCAATAGTTCTGAACAATGCAGCAAACTCCCACAAAAGAAGTTAAAAAAGAAAAATGGAGTGACGTGGGTAGAAACAATGTTGACTTAGAGCTCCCAGTGGATAATCTATACTACCAGCCATGCTTAAATTCTTTGGGCAGCAATTGTTTTACAGTGTTTCAATTCACCAAATACGATCAAGTTTCAGTAAACCCCATAATTGCAGCAAATACAGAACAGCGTATTGTGGCCTAGTTCTTTTGAACATAATAACTAGCTTCGACTTTCAACTAACCATTTAGAAACATTCAAGGATATGTAAGTCGACAGGGGGAATTTATACAGAGGTGAACTTACCTCAAAACCTGTAATGTCACAGTATCTCTTTGGTGGATAAATGGATGGGGGTGACTGAATATTCAAATCTGCATAAAACACAATACTGTAAACATTATATTTGGCACAATTTGCTCTAAAAACTACAGTGCAGACTAAATGAAATTACATGTAGACAACTGGACACACTAACAACTTATTTTCACTAATGCCTCGTTAGTTTTTTACTATCCAGATTTATACTTGTAACGAGATAAGAGGTGAATGCTAAGTAATTTAAAAGGCAGTAATATCAAACACATAACCAGCAGCCTATCATTTCTATTAGCATGGCATTCTATCAAGCACAAGTGCACACTCTTATTCTACAGAAATTACTCTACAAATTGAAAAACAAAATATGTTTCGAGAATAAGTTTGTGTATCTAACCCGAATTGTAGGTTTGTATTTTATTTTTAAGAAGAAGGGGCAGTCCAATCACTGCTACAGTATTTGTTAGCACCAACAAGCAGCACAATGTTCAGGAATATGCCCAGAGGGGAACCCTAGGGTGGCGTTGTCAACAATATATTTCCAAAAAAAAATTTGATGGGAAATATATTTCCAATTCTCAATAGCTAGCCAACAAAATCTTCTAGGCCTAAAGGGGGATTGCCCTCATAGACATCTACAATTAATTAATTTGCAGGCAAGATTACCCTCATAGACATCAACAGAGCTGGAAGAGAGCAGGAATTAAGCGGCAGGAAGAGGCGCTCACAGTTGGGGCGGTCCGGAGGAAGCGAGGAGCCGTCGGCGGCCTGGAGGAGGTGGCGGAGGTGCTTCCACTGGCGGCCACGGGACTGGCCCTTGGGGTACTTGTCCGCCGTCTGCACCTTCTTGAACGCCAGCGTCGGCGCCAGCAGCATCTCAGTCCGCTGTATCTCCGACTCCATGATCTCCCCTCGCTTCTACTCCACGATTCGGAGGGGCTCGGACTTGCCGGCTTGCGCGCCTACGCCGATGGGCTCTAGGGTTCGAATCGAGAGTTCGAGACGGCGCCCCCTTACCGGCCAGCCAGCGGCTTCTTCAGAAGTTGCGGTCGGGGGACTCTGGGCAATGGCATCACCATGGTCCATGGGAAGAGCAGGCCTCGTGGTAAACGTTTTTGGCCGTCCGATCGATCCAGCCACATCGGACGGCTGGGCATCGCCCCTTTTCTGGTGTTGTCCTTCCCCGGCCGAGTACCGACGGCATTGGCTCCGGCCGCCCTGTGCACCGTCGAGGACGCCTGGTCCCTCTCGCAGAGTGTCGCTCCGGATAGCACAGCTGCGGTATGCCCGATATTTTTTACCATAACCGTATGATTCCAAATCGCGCAGTCATCGCCAACTGGTGGTCCGCCGATTATCCAGACCCAGTCGTCTTGCTAGGGGTCGGCGTATTTATACTACGGGAACCATGAAATCGACAATCAACGGAGGCTGCTTCTTGCTGCTGGTCCGGAAACGCCTCAAGCTTCGGGCTTGCGCCGGGTGCTGATCCCATGGTACTTACACCTGTTGCTTCCTGGTCGATATGTGTTTCATTTTGCTGTTGATCGGTTCCAAGAACAGGCTGAATTCTCAGTCTTGTAATAGTGGTCGAGCTGTTTGGTTTTTTAGCTATTTTCTGTTTTTGCCATCCCGTAGGATGATAACGACTGTCGTTTATGCTTCGACGTCTATTGTAAGCGAGACGTTGTTTCATTTTCATGAGAAATGGAACGGCGCGAAGGACCTTTGGCTCTAAAAAATCGACAATCTCGGTTAGCTCATCAACATTGAAAAGGCAAATTTACCTTGATCAATTTGGTTTTAATCCACAGATACCCGAGGCAAATACTGCAGGATGCAATCATCTAATCCTTGGTTCTAGTAGTATGGAGGTGATGGAAGTCGTAAATAAAGGTGGCAAATTGGCGAGGTTTGGTGCTACGGTATATGATGATTGCTATTTTCTCTCAGCTAACTATACTAAAATTTTATTTATCCACTTTCCTTGTGAAGCTAATGTAATTGCCCGTGAAGCTAACGTAGTTGCCCATGAGTTAGCTCAATTAGCTAGATTATATCTCCTCCGCTTGTTTGGTTGGAGAACCCCTGGTAGTATTGTATCTCATATCCTACACGTCGTAACCATTATAGGCCATGAATAAGGAGGTATTTTATTTGGTAAAAAAACCGATATAAAATGAAAATAATAGTAGAAAAAAGGCCAACTTCAGCAACCTTATTAGCATCACAAGCGCAGTTTCACACACTCGTGTCATGTTCAACTATGGTGCATCGAGCCAGTGCATAAGCGGAGAGCCCTTTCAATCTTTCAATGCCTAAGAGAGAGGCCTGATCAGAAGATGGATGCCCTTTCTTACAAGCTACACGTAGCCTCTTTCCACTAGCAAGGTGGGGTAAAGTCATTGGCAACGCCTAGTATCTTAACATTACTCCTCTCAGAGTTCGCGACCGAGAGTCTTCTGTCCCGACCCGACTCCCGTTGCCTCCAAGTTCAACCCTAGCCGCTACCCACTATAAGACATGTATCCAACAATCTTGAGTTCGCGACCGACGGGCCCCTTTCTCCCTCTCCTACTCTGCCGAAGCGAATTCTTGATTTTTGACTTTTATAGAAAACGGACCAGTCAACAAAATCAATAAAATAAATTTCTTATTACCCAATTCGGTTCGGCTTAATCGAATGCCCGTGCCTATGCCTTGTTTTTAGTTGCTTTTATTGGATATTTTTTAAGAATATAAATCTTACCATCTTCGAACAAAAACTAGGTAAGCTTTACCCTTTGAGTGCGTTGAACCCATTTGCATCAATATTATGGTATTTATGCATTAGTTACTTGTTCCTTCTAAATATACGAGACCAACTTTAAATTAAATGCTAAAGTTTAACTACTAACAAACAAATAAGAGCATGCGTGCATAAAACTTATACCGTTATAAGATAGTTTTGATATAAATCTGGCGATAACACTTTTGTGTCACAACCTCACACTATTAATCTAATCCTTGGTTAAAGTTTGGCATAAGATTCCGTGTTAGCTTTATAGTTTATGGAACACTACTACACAATACCCCTTCCATGAACTCTCACAAAAAATCACCGCCACTGGTGAGGTCACCAGTGGCGGTCATTTTCATGAAAAAAAATCACAGCCACTAGTGACCTCTTAGAACAGCCACTGTTGACCCCCCACCTAACAGTGGCTGTCCTAAACCTGAACCCGCCACTCACTACTAGAAATCACAAATTTCCCTAGGGTAGATGTGTTTCCCTAGATCCGATTTTAGTTACTCTAGGTAAAGTAAAGGTGCAAATAGTGTAACTCTAGGTAAAGAAAATTTGGATCCAAAAATAAATATGAAGTAAACTTTACCTTGAGTTTATTTGACCCCTAGGTAAAGAATGCCTCCTGGCTGAGAAAAAAAAGCTCATGGCGGGCAATTTGCTTCTCTTTTCCGGTCCATCCTGCTCTTTTTCCCTATCACGCGCGCGATGCTTTGCACGGGGCGCGCGACGCTTTGCACGGGCCCAGTCGACAGCGAGAGAGTCGAGCGAAAATTTTCTGTTATGTGGAGAAGGACCTGCTCGGGATAATCTTCTCCCCTCGATTTGCTTCTCTTTCCCCTCTCGCAGCCCTCCTCCTCTTGCTATACCCACGCCGCCCCACCCTCCCTGGCCAGCGCCGCCCTCCTCCTCTTGCTATACCCACACCGCCCCACCCTCCCCGACCAGCCCCGCCCTCCCCCGCCCGCCGTACCAGCGCTGCGCCGCTGTTCCCCTCTGTCTCCGCCCCTCCCCGCCATATCAGCGCCGCCGAGAACTGCCTCCTCCGCTGTCAAGATGGGCGTGCCGCCTGCGAGGATGCGGTCGCGGTGACCGTTTCTGGAGGGATTCGCCGAGGAATCTTGGCAGCAGCGGGCTCCCTGTGGTGGCTGCCCCTTGACCATCCCCCTTCTGGTTCGTGCTCTCTCATCTCAATTTTCTCCGGCGCTCTCTCCCTCCCTCTCTAATTTCTAATTTTATTTGCTATGTGTCATGATCTATGTGTCTTTGTAATGATTTCAGTCGATAGATTTGGTTGTCTGAAGCAACGATTTGCTTTTGCTGGCTGTGATATATCATGATTTGTGAAATCATGAAGTTTTTTATCAATTGATATAGTTCCGTCTGCTACATGTGTTATCTAAATATCCTATAAATTGAAGGAGCGTTGTTTGTGTGGCACATGCTCAGTGGCAGACCTAGAATTTGGTCATGACGGGGGCAAAATTTCAATGGTTAAAGTATATAACTAATTTATTGATGTTCTTGTATGTATTTTGAAGGAGCAATTGTGTGAAGCCTGCTGTTCAGAAGTAAATGTTTTGAAAGGTTGGTGTTTCTGAAGCTTGCTGTTCAGAGGTATGTATAATATAGATACGACCAAGTGCAGTACTAATTATAGCATTATTTTGCTTTGTCTAATTAATTTGTACATCGATTCTTTTCAGAGAAATACAAGTTTTTGCTGGCCAGATTGAAGGAATAAATAACAAACTGGTCTTCTGTTCTACAAAGCAATCAAGTAAGCATTCCATGTCTTCTGAACATTTTCGTGACTGGATGTACAATGGTTGGGATGAAAGTGGAAGGCATTCTCAGGAATGGATTAGAAACACCAATGAATTTGTGAATCATGCTTTTGATGGGGTTCTTAGTGCCAAGTATGGAATTCGCTGTCCTTGTGCAAAATGTTGCAATGATATTAGAAGAACAAAAACTTCGATGACCTCTCACCTCTGCCAATGGGGTTTTATGCCCAACTACTATAGATGGACATCTCATGGGGAGTAGCCTAGAAGTGAACCTTTAAATCACAATACAGACCCTGCGAACACTTTAGAGGAAATGTTGTGTGACTTTGGGGATTCTATGCATGTCGATAATGATGATAATGTAGAAGCCGAGCCTACACCTGATGCCAAAGCCTTTTATGCAATGTTAGCTGCTGTTCAAGACCCCCTGCATAATGTAACAAAACTATCACGCTTTAGAGCAGTAACAGAATTGATGGGCATCAAGTCAGACTTCAACCTTTCAGGAGAATGCATCAATAGAATACTAAACCTAGTAGGGGGCATTCTGCCCGAGGGCCACACATTGCCATCTTCTTTGTATGATTGCAAGTCTTTGTTAAGTGGTCTGAAAATGCCGTATGTTAAAATAGATGCATGCATTAACCATTGTATGTTATACTAAAAAGAAAAGAAGATGAGAAAAAGGTAGCGTGTGATTTCTGTAAGGAACCAAGGTATAAAGTAGTTCCATCTGATGTCACTCAAAGGAAGCGTAAACCAATCCCAAGGGCTGTCTTTCGTTACCTTCCATTGATTCCAAGATTGCAAAGATTGTTCATGGAGCCAGAAACTGCAAAGCATATGAGGTGGCACATGGAAGGCATGAGGGAAAATGCTAACATCATGGTTCACCCAGCGGATAGTGAATCATGGAAAGGTTTCAATGAGGATGGATTTGCAGATGATCCCAGGAATGTGAGGTTGGTAATGTGTATGGATGGCTTCAATCCATTTAGTTTCGGGGCAACAACATACTCTTGCTGGCCTGTATTTGTTGCTCCTCTTAACTTAACCCCCCAGTCTTTGCTTGAAAACGGAAAACATATTTCTTAGCATGATGATCCCTGGACCAAAGGGTCCTGGCAAAAACTTCAATGTGTACATGCGGCCTCTAGTTGATGAGATGAAAAAGGCGTGGAGGGGGGGGGGGGTACAAACCTGGGATAGTTTTCGCAAGGAAAATTTCAATATGAGGGCAGCCTTCCATACATCTGTGCATGACCGTCCTGCATTTGGAATGTTTGTCGGGTGGTCTACCCATGGTGGTTTGGCTTGTTATGAATGTGGGGCAGATCCACAAACAACTTGGCTTGATGATGGACACAAATGGACATGGTTTGATAGCCATCGCAGATTTCTGCCATCTGACCACATGTTTCGAACCCAGAGACATGCCTTTTTCAAAGATACAACAGTACATGATGTAGCTCCACATAAGTTAACGGGGAACAAGTCTTTGCTTACATGAATGAATGTAAGGAAAATAACTTTGCTGGTTATAATGTCACACACAATTGGACACACATTCCATCCTGGTTGTTCCTTTTTCTCCCCCAAAAGACTAGAATCTCGTTGTCATGTAATTTGATGGCTTCTTCCAGATCTGCACTCGTGAGTTTTGTTTGTCAATACACTGATCGACACACTGTCCTGTGCTTTCTTCTCACAATAGAGAAATGCTATTATCTTTTTTAGGATGTCATATTAACTGTGTGCACAGCTTGAGAGATTGCATCCCTTTTAGCATAATTACTCCAATTCATGTGAACATAAGTTTAGTACGAGCATGCTGAATATATTGATGCTACCATATAATTACTCCAATGCATCCGAACATATGAACAGAGTGAGTACATGTAGAGTTGCTTTTAAGTTAAAGGTACATACTGACTAGATATCTAATGAGATGTTGTTAATTACTACCATTGTATATATTGATGCTACCACATGATTGTCGTCTTATTTTCAGGAGCACAATGCCAGCTCAAATGTTTCTGCCGACGAGCCTGCGCATGCTGCAGATCAAGATGCGTTTGGAGGTTTCTTCAATGAGATTGCAACAGGTGCAATTGTTGGAAATATGCCCTAGAGGCAATAATAAATTTGTTATTATCATATTTCATTGTTCTTGATAAATGTTTATTGCCCATGCTATAATTGTATTGATTGGAAACTCAAATACATGTGTGGATAAATAAACAAATACCGTGTCCCTAATACGCCTTTACTAGATTAGCTCGTTGATTAAAGATGGTTAAGGTTTCCTAACCATAGACATGTGTTGTCATTTAATAACGAGGTCATATCATTAGGAGAATGATGTGATGGACAGACCCAAACCTAAACATAGCTTTTGATCGTGTCACTTAAGTTTAAGTTGCTTATGTTTTATTATGTCAAGTATTATTTCTTTAAACCATGAGATCATGCCACTCCCTAGTACCGGAAGAATACTTTGTGGGCATCAACCGTCATCTCGTAACTGGGTGATCATAAAGGTGTTTTTCAGGTATCCCAGAAGGTGCTTGTTGGGTTGTATGGATCAAGACTGGGATTTGTCACTCCTTGTGACGGAGAGATATCTCTGGGCCCTCTCGGTAATATAACATCCTAATGAGCTTGCAAGCATGCGACTAATGTGTTTAGTTGCGGGGGTATTATATTACGGAACGAGTAAAGAGAACTTGCCGGTAACGAGATTAAACTAGGTATGGCGATACCGACGATCAAATCTCGGGCAAGTAATATATCGCGAGACAAAGAGAATTGGATACTAGATTAATTGAATCCTCGACATAGTGGTTCAACCGATGAGATCTTCGTGGAATATGTGGGAACTATTATGGACATCCAGCTCCCGCTATTGGTTATTGATATTTGATCATGTCCACATGTTCTCGAACCCGTAGGGTCACACACTTAACGTTTCATGTTGCTTGGGTTAGATGAGATAAATGATGATGATATCGAATTATGATTCGGAGTCTTGGATGGGATCCTAGACGCAACGAGGAGCTCCGGAATGTTCTGGAGATAAAGATTTATATATGGAAAGTTGTTTTCAGGGTTCTGGAAAGTTTGGAATATTTCCCGGTTTTGACCGGGAAGCTTCTAGAAGGTTCCGGAGGGTTCCACCTTGAGGCCCACCTATCCCTGGGCTAAATGGGCCTGTGAGGGAGCACCCTGGCCTTAATGGGCCGAGGGGCTAGCCCACAGGGCCCATGCGGCCAGGAGGAGAGTCCTGGCCGCATGAGAGTCCTGGCCGCCGGAGAGTCCTGGCCACGGGATAGTCCTGGCCGGCCACGCCTCCTCTACCCTTATATAAATAGAAGGGGGGGCAAGGGAGAGAGACACCCCAAGCTTTCAGTTGGATCTCTCTCCCCTGAGCCCTCCTCTCCTCCTCTTCTCACGTGCACGGCGTAGCCCTGCCCGTGAGAATATTCACCATAGTCACCACGCCGTCGTGCTGCCGGGATCTCGTCTACCTCTCCCTCTCGCTTGCTGGATCGAGGAAGGAGGAGACAACGTGAAGCTGAACGTGTGGATACCAAAGAGGTGCTGTCCGTTCGGCACTGAGATTGATCTCATTGAAAGTTCCACTACACCAACAACGATCTCGTGATTGTAACGCTTAGCGGTCTACGAGGGTATGGTGTTCATGATCCCTCTCGTTACATACATCTAGTATATATATTCTTGGGTTTTCTTCCGCACTTCTCGTAGGAAATTTTTTGTTTCCTATGCAACGGACCCAACAGCAATTACGTTCTCATCGCTGCTCATGAGTAGCCATAGCAACTGAATAGGTCTTGCTTATGTAGTTTTTTGGAGTAGCAAAATCTAGCTACTTATAGATATGTGACAATAGTTGATATGGGACAATAGTAGACATATCGTGTCATATTTTTTGGCCATAGCTAACTCTAGCATGCATGTACTGATCTGCTGTACTGATCTATCACGGCTGTAATCTGATTAGACATGTTATTTGAACGAAGACTGAGAATGAGTGAATATAATGTGTCTTGTGAAGTTTCTGTTGGTTATTAATTTCTGCCCCATTCGAATATATTTGAATTACGGTCATTTCAAATTCAAATATTGTCAATATGAATTTATATATGGTCAATATGAATTCCATATGGTTTCCTAGAGTGTAGTTTAGATCTTACTAGGTAAAGTCCTCTAAGGAAAGATGATGACGTGGCAAATCTGATTCAAATATTGGTCCCACACCTTTCCCTAGAGGTAAATTGACCCTAGGGATCATAACTTTCCACGTTGGCACATAGCTGCCATGTGATCTCTTTACCTAAAGTTCCAGCCACTAGGGAAAGAAATATTCACCTAGAGTTGTACAAATTGTTGGGGAACGCGGTATGCTACGCTAGCCCAAAATAAAATTTCTACCGCTTCCGCCCGGATCAATGCTGTAGATAATGGATCACGAGATTACCACTAGACGCGCAGACCTGTAGCGGAAGTAGAGTCGATGTAGCGCGTCGATGCCGAGTAGTCGAACAGCCTGCTCCTCCTCGCCGATCCCACGAACAGTTCGTCCAAGCGCCGCAGGTGCAACGCCTCCGAGGTATCCACACGTACAGGGAGAAACTCCGTGCGGCGGACTGCTAGATCCGATCGCAAGGCTTTGGGCGTGGAGGTGTGACGGCCGAGTCTAACTCGCGTCTCGATTGGTGTAACCCTAGACGGGTTGGTCTCCTCCACTTATATAGACGTCCCTAGTGGGCTCAACACTTGAGGCCCGTTAGGAGTCTAAGCCCGATACGAGTTGGATCCGATCCAACTCGGTTCCCACCCCTTAAGCGTGTGACCCTTCAGGTTCGCGGTCAGTCGGACACGACTACGAGCTCGGACTGCGGGCCCGAGTAACACCTTACTCGTCCACTGGCACCGACTCAAGTCGATAGTTGGTAGCGGCGCCTAGCAGCACATGCCAACTCCCAAGTAACCACAAGGTATATTGACGAACCATACAATGTGTCATATGCAACATTCCTCTTGCCTCACGATATGTGTGTCGAGCTCAAGGCGAGTGCTTGTCATCCTTGTGGATAGCTCGAGTCTCTTCTCGTTCCTGTGATACAGATTCCCGAACGGGTTAACACTTAACCCAAGTCGCATGGCCATGCTTTCCGAATCTGATCACTCAAGAGGGCCCAGAGATATCTCTCCGAACAGGAGGGGCAAATCCCATCTTGATCAACCATGACTCGCAGCATGCTTCTCAGCAAACCCGAAAACTACCTTTATAACCACCCAGTTACGGAGTAGCGTTTGGCAACCCCTAAGTAGGCCGATTCACATCCCAAGCTCATGATATGACCTCAGGTCTAGGACTGGCATATACATCGTACTTGAGACTAACAAATGACAATCATCTCGTTGTGTCTCAGTGCGGGTCTGTCCGACTCAACAATCTCATTGTCGAGTCCATGCTATCAGTCGGCAACACCTTGCCCTATGACTTGTGAAACATAGTCATCATACTGATTCACATTGCTAGTCTAGATTATGTGTCCGCATAACCTCAATGACTAGGGACCATTAGAACAACATCATAGAATACATAGTCTCATAAACAAATTACGTATTTATTGATACATATCAGTGATGATGTTCAAGGACAATAACAATAACTCATGAATACATAGGAAATAACATCATCACATGATTGCCTCTAGGGCATATCTCCAACACAAATGCCCCTAGGTAAAGCCCTCTTTCCCCACCATACTATACCTAGGGTTCTTTCCTTAGTGCGGTCACTAGGTAAAGCCTTTACCTAGTGTTTTTATGCTTTCCCCTAGAGTATTTGGTACTAGGAAAACCTGTGATTTCTAGTAGTAACTGGTGACCCCCCGGAGACCGCTGGCACCTGCAAAAATCATAACTAATTCAAAACAAATCCAAACAATGTGATTCTTTTTTCTCTAGTCTTCATTTTTATTCCTTAACATGTTTAAACAATAATATAACACGGTCTTTCTCAAAATAAATGATTTTCCATTTTTTCAATGCAAAAATGAAGTATTTTGTGAAGCAAGTACAATATTTATGGTTCAAAATGGCACCTATACAATTTTCACACAAAGTAGAACGTAGTTAAATGGCTGTGTCCAAAGCCTTTAAATTTTATAGCTATATTGATACTTTTCCCCATTTAAATGAATGTGCGATTTCCCAAAAGTAATTCAAATTTGAACTAGAAAATGATGATAGTTTGTTCCTAAAAAAAATTAAAAATCATT
The DNA here is from genome assembly GCF_000005505.3 of Brachypodium distachyon. Lineage (NCBI taxonomy): Eukaryota > Viridiplantae > Streptophyta > Magnoliopsida > Poales > Poaceae > Brachypodium > Brachypodium distachyon. The sequence continues at coordinate 4,900,953 of NC_016135.3, forward strand.
TTAAGGTATACAAGTAAGAATTTTGTAAGATTCATAAAGGATGTTGAAATATGCAACACCTTTCTATGGAAATATGTGTCGACAATTTTCACTCTATCTAGCAAAAATTCTAGTAATATAAAGAAAGTGTTAAAAAAGTAAATTCTTTGGCATGGAGTCCTTTTATGTGTACTAGTTGCCATGAAAAATGATAAATTTTAAATTTGACAAATGTTCAAAAAAATTCTTCACAAAATGGACTATCAAGTATGAATGTTTATGAGTTTCAAGCCAAATGACCAAAGGCACGGCCATTTCTATATCATAGTTCGTGATAATGAATCCAATTTTGGCACAGAGATGCGTCTTTGCATGCCAAACAATATTGCCAAAGAGCTTACAAATTCTTAATTTTACTAAAATGTTTTTCATTTTCTAAACGCAAAAAATAAAGTATTTTGTGAAGCAAGTAGTTCAAATATATCTCAAAATGGCACCTAGATTTCACACAAATGGGCCATTTCTATAAGCTTATAAATCTATTTAGTTATAACCCATAAAGCAATTATATTATACTAATAATCACACAAAATTTTAGACCCTCCAGTGATGGTTTTGTATTAATACCCGCCACTTGAGAGATCCCAGGTTTTTTTGCGCCCAGAAAACACACGATCCAGCCCATGTGCTCCCGCCGCACCTGATTGGCTGAAGCTGGGGGGCATGGATCGATGAGGTGGCCTGCTCCCAGCCCTTCATTCCTTACCCATGACTCCATCTCCCCCTCGGCCCTAGCCTGTGACACCCTCTCTCTTTTCTCCATCTCTCTCCCGATCCCCTTCTTCTCCCTTATCTCCTTTCCAGCTTTCCTTGATACTCTCCTCTCTCCCCGATCCAGTCTCCTCTCCCCTTTGGCCGCTGGCCATCTGTTCTCTCCCTTCCCCTCCGGCTACTCTCCCCGCGCGCCCTCCGCCCCTGCTCGTCCCCTCCTCCCTTCCTCGAGCCGTCAGCCTTCTTCCCTCCTCACCTAGCATGCCCTCCTCTCCTCCCCGAGTCACCACCGCTATGGAGGAGGACGGCCTTGGGCACCACAGATCTGGTTCCTCCGGCCGTGGATTCGGCTCCTCCTCCATTGCCACTGACGGGAGAAGGGCAACCTCGGCCGCTGCAGATCCGGCCACGCCGGTGACATGGAGGAGCTCAGAGAATCCGGTCTCCATCTCTCTGGTACTGTCTCTCTCGCTCACCCTCGTTTCCCTTTCTCTCACTATTTCCCTCACCCTCCCTCCGTGCTGATGAAGTTGTTGTCTTCTTCTCCGTGCTGCAGATGCAGGTGTTCTCCCTGCTGCACCTCAAGATCATGGGCGAGGGGAACACATTCTGCTGCAGATGAAGTTTCCTTTATGTGTTGTATTCAGACAGATGTGTTTGTGCTTGTTAAATCTAGTTTGGTTCTGTGCATTGTAACTCGGTTTGATGTGTTGTTTCGTTGCCTCTCTCTGGTTCTCCCTAATTAATTGATCAATCAGGCATGTTTTACCTCTCTATGGATCTATGATTTGTTTGACGGCGATGAAAATGTGAAAAAAGCAGTCCCGTAGCCTGTTTTTTTTAATACCGAAAATGGTTACTAGTGACGGTGGTACAATAACGGCTAGTGCTGGTCGGAGCACCAATGGCGGGTTAAAACACCGCTAGTGCTGGTCGGAGCACCAGTGGCGCAAGGTTGGTGGCGGGTGAGAAACCCGCCACCAACCTCTTTTTTTAACCGCCATTGGTAAGGGTTTGTGTAGTAGTGGAAGGAGGGAGTAAGTGAATATGTAGATGTACAAACTAGTCAAGTCACATTTGGGAGGTGTAGGCCCAACTCTTTTGTGGGCCCTTCGTAAATCTCACTTGTTACTTTCATCATCATAAGACCACTTACCTGTTGTTATTAAAGCAATTTGTGAAAATGTCCTCCAAAGATTTTACTTTTGTTCCATGTGGTCGAAGTAATTCCAAGAGCTTTTATTGCTATTATCGAATCATGACTGTTTGGAGGACATTTATGATCCCAAGATGGTTGTTTTCAAATGAAATAAGGTGTTGTGGAAACCTCATTGAAGCGGTGGACGATGGAAAGAAAGATAACCTTTGATCTACATAAAAAAAAAACTATATTTACACGTTGGTGTGGAGAATGATAGTCTTGCCTATAAGTCAGCTAATTACATTTTTCCTTGTTGTTGAACCAAGATCCAACCACACGTAGACCTGCTATAATGGAAAGGGCTTGACGTATTACTCCGTGTTTAGGACTAGCATCTGCAAGTAGATCAAAAGAGCCCTACACAAAATATGGGGTGTGAGGGTGCCGGGGCTTGCTTCCACTATACTATATTTTGGATAAAGTTAGCCATGGAATTATGACTCTTTAGGATTGGGGTGAAAATATCGTTAGGATGCCGTGCCTCAAAGTGTGCCAATTGAGCCCAGACAACAAAAAGGCTTTCTCATTTGTTGGGAAAAGCTGCAAAACCTCTACAAAGTGTTTAAACTTTTTCTAAAAGTGACATCCTAAGTCACACACAGGACTTGAAAAATGCCACACTTAGTTAGACTCCTACTCCAAAAGCTTTCTCCGATATTGGGGTCGTAGTTTGTGAAACCGTGACGATAAGTACATCACATGCTATCTCAGATGATGGTGTAAAGCGATAGTTTGCCTATCGCCAAGTGAAGACCTACCAACAAAAGGGTCTTTCGTATGATGGTGTAAAGCTAGATATCGCGTGTCGTGTGGTGAAGAGCACATCAGTGTTGGCTACCTTTTGGATCCAATTTTCCTGTCGGAGCAAGACCCACCGAAGGGTCCAAATTTTGGCAACTCATTTCCAAGTTATTGTTACTTGTTTACATGCTTTACCTCTATACTTAATTCTTGGAATTTTACAAATTCATATCGTAAGGTTTATGATTGTTTCATAGAGATTGATATACACTATAAAAAATAAAACGATTAATACTTTAATGCCCCGTTAACTCATACTCCCTCCGTCCTTTCTTTCTGGGCGTGAAACTTGCTAGCTCACGTATCAAGGAAGTTTTCTAGGTTTGTGTTTATCCTGGAGCGGCTGCATGCTGGCTTCGTTTGTTTGGGCATGGGTGGATTGATGTGGGTTCGCATGAGAAATACGCCTAATGCTGCCGGACTGCATGCAGAAAAATGTGCACTTGGTAAACATGGACATAGGGAGTACATGGAAAGGTAAAAAAATAATTCCTATTTGCTCTCTTTAGTTGATGGTTACAAACATACCCATGTAAACATGACAACCATGGAAACATCGGCAAGTAGTCATAGCTGAGAGTGGCGTGAATATGACCTCTAGCTACTCACCTAATGCATTACAAGGATTAAAATATGTGTATAATTTTCTCTTGGAACAAGTTTATGTATTTTCATTTTACACGAGGGACGTGAAGGTCACAATCGGGGGCAGCATGGTCGGCCCAACCACTAGACTTAATCGAACAGTTGCGCAGTTTGAATCAGAGAACTTTCATTCATTCTCAATCCGTGTACGCGCAGTCAACCGCCCAAAACAGGGACACGCCAAGAGAGAGCGAACCGAGCAGGACAAGGAACTGGGATTCACATCCCATCGCAAAACCACCTCCTGCAGCAAACGGACTCGGGAAGCTAAATCCGGACCGTCCACGGCACGGCGACGCGATCCCGGTGGATCCAATCTGGGTCGTCCATCACGCTCGCCTGTCACGTGCCCGAGCCCGAGCCCGGCCCCAATTCAGCAGCACACAGCAGCGCACGGGCGGAGTCCCCAAAGCCGGGAAATTTATTATTTTAGGCCGCACAGCCCCAATCTCGCCTCGCCTCGCCTCACCCCCTCGGGATATCCGCCCCGCGCTCCACACTCTCGCCGCCCGCCTCCGGCAACGCCGCCGCAAGATCCAACCCCCAGCCCGTCACTCTCGAAGCCGCGGCATCGTCGACCTGTCCGCCTCCCGAGGTGCGCCCCCTCCTCCTCGTTATTTATGCCCTCCCCTGTCCTCCGCTCCTCTGTCGCGCCCCCAGATCCGCCGCCGATCTGCCTGCGCTCCGGGAGGTGAGGCCTCTCGCTCGCTCGCTCGCCGCAGCAGCTGCTTCTGGGCTTTGTTTTGTGCGGGCTTAGTTCGGGGAAGTTGGGCGGTTCGTTCCTCACGGCTAGTTCGTCGTCGGGTGGTGGGACAGAGAGGGTTTAAGGGTGGTACTACTAATACTGAGCGCGACATGGTTACTGTTGCTGGGGTTTGATTGAAACTGGGTTGAGCTTGGGCTTCAATTGCTCGGAGCTTCCGCTGGCCATGATAATGCTGCAATGTAGCAAGGTACTGTATGCACGCACGGTAGTGATTATCGCCGTTGTGGCGCTTTGAAGGTGTTCGGCGCTTAGCATTGACTGTGCTTCCGTCGAACATGCTCATGCTAAGTGTGTAAGGTGCGGCGTCGTTGCATCGTGCCAGGATGGTGGATGGCTGGTATTGCAGTGATTACGCATGTTTTTTTTCCCTCTCCTTCTGCCCTTTAATTAATCTCCAGTTCTTTGTGTGAGTGAATGGCTGTGTGTCGTTTGGATTGTGTTAATGCTAGGGGAATTCTCCTGTCGTCTAGATGGTGTTGAACTGTTGGTACTACCTACTGTGATATTGCACTCTGAATGTTAGGTGCCGGTCCTTTGGTTTCTGTCGGGACCCTATTGATGCTACTAACTGGTGTATCACAACATGGAATCCTGGATTAGGTCGTGCATTATTTCATACATTTCTTGTGCTATGTCTCTATGAACATTTCAATTTTGGATGTTTGAACTTACTATGAGAGGTCACGAATTAGTTCATAAATTTCTTTTGCCATGTCTATGAACTAATGATTCCTATTCATACACATCTGTCAGGTTTCCCAACCTGGGGTTTACACTCTCCTTTTATGGCACTTTGCCTTTGAAAAGCACTGCAACTGTGCTGTCTGTCCAAAGGGTGGAAAATGGGGTCCACACATCTGCCCATCGTTGGATTTAATGCGTCGACAACGCCATCACTATCCACCCTTCGCCAGCTAAATTCGGCTGGCACTGCATTCCAGTCATCTGCCCCTTCAAGAACCTCCCCGAAGAAGAAAAGTCGTCGTGTTCAGTCAATAAGGGAGGATGGTGATGGAGGCGTGTCAGATCCCGCAGGACATAACAAGTCTATTCGCCAAGGTAAACCTGAGAACCATTTCCTTTCATTTGTACTGAAACTTTTGTACATACTTTGTTTTGATGGAGAGCATATTTGTTTTAGTGTAGGATATCTTAATACTGTATCACAAATTGTGAGTTAATGAACTTATCTAGGCACACAACTGCATAAATCTTCACATATTAATTTTTATTTGATATACTTGTACATTTGTGTAATGAAGAATGCCTAATTGTTTTTGGTTACATGGCTTTAGTGGTTGGGTTGCCATGTTAATATCCATATTATTATGCTTTCTTAATGGAAAAGAACATGATAGTACACCTGTATATATAAGCTTTACATTTGTGTCGCATTGCAAGTATATATGATTGGATGATTTTCCATATATAAAAGGATGTGTAGATACGTTTTCTAATCATTTCAGTTGTATGAAGAACGATTGCTTTTGAAAATTTAGCAAACCATTATTTTGTCTTACCTATCATATAGGCTTGCTCAGTTCCAAATGTGTATCTTGATATAGGTATTGCTGGCATCATTGACTTGCCAAAGGAGGGGACATCAGCTCCAGAAGTGGATATTTCACAGTGAGTACTTGAGCATTTTAAAATTACAGTGACATCTCTTATTCAAAAAAGAGTTTGGGAAAAGATCGTATAGCTCATTATAGCTATTCCTGGATTTCACTTGTCTTACTATTGGCGTATGCTGAAATGTTGAAAGTGGTAATTTGTTATTTTCCTTAGATTTATATTAGAATACATCACAATTATACACTTGAATCATTGCCATGTGGTACACGATGTTACTGTAAGTTTTTTTAATTTACTTCAGTTACACATTGTGTACAACCTATGTCCTTTTATAGCATTATTCACTCCTGTTCTGATAATATATAGTGATTTTATCGGGTAAAATCGGTTCCTAGATAACTTGCAGCTCCTTTGTTCAACTTTATAAAAGAAACTTCCTCCAAAATATGTTACCACATTGTTACTTGTTTTCTTTTAATGCTACCACGAACACAAGATAGGAATTAGGAATACTCTGCTGCTTGTGCGTATGTTTTCCTCATCTAAGTGGTTACAGCTCAGACACAATGACACATTGGACATTGCCATTGCACTGTTTGGCGTATTGTTGGGCACTTAGAAAATGCTTTGGCTTTAGCCACGGATTTCTTTCACTAGAAATCGTTTTGTATATAAACTTGTTAAAGTTTAACTGCACACTGAAACCTGTACCTGTATGCTGGATGAAATGTGCATTTGAAGTTTCTGATCCATACTAGGCATTTGTTCTGTCATACATGTTTTGGTTACCAGGGTAATGATTTATTTTTATTTTTATAGTGGGTCTGAAGACCCCAGGGGCTCCTACCAAATGAATGGAATATTGAATGAAGCACACAATGGGAGGCATGCTTCACTGTCTAAGGTTGTCGACTTTTGTATGGCATTGGGTGGCAAAACACCAATTCACAGTGTATTAGTTGCCAACAATGGAATGGCAGCAGCGAAGTTCATGCGCAGTATCCGAACATGGGCTAATGACACATTTGGATCAGAGAAAGCGATTCAGTTGATAGCTATGGCTACGCCGGAAGACATGAGGATCAATGCAGAACACATTAGAATTGCTGATCAATTTGTTGAAGTACCTGGTGGAACAAACAATAACAACTATGCAAATGTTCAACTCATAGTGGAGGTTAGTACTTTTCATCCCTTCGTCTGCAATTGATGCACTAGCTACTGTTTGTTCTTTTAGCATAATATGACAACTTTGGTATTGCAGATAGCAGAGAGAACAGGTGTTTCTGCTGTTTGGCCGGGTTGGGGCCATGCATCTGAGAATCCCGAACTTCCAGATGCACTAACTGCAAAAGGAATTGTTTTTCTTGGGCCACCAGCATCATCAATGAATGCACTAGGTGACAAGGTCGGTTCAGCTCTCATTGCTCAAGCAGCAGGTGTTCCTACTCTTCCTTGGAGTGGATCACAGGTGAGCCTCACATTCCCAGTGACAACTTCTTGTATGATCTTTTCGGTGGATGTAGTGACCTAATGGCACTAAAATTATATAGGTGGAAATTCCATTAGAACTTTGCTTGGACTCGATACCTGAGGAGATGTATAGGAAAGCTTGCGTTACTACCGCAGAGGAAGCAGTTTCAAGTTGTCAGATGATTGGTTATCCTGCCATGATTAAGGCATCCTGGGGTGGTGGTGGTAAAGGGATAAGAAAGGTACATTATTCATTTGATTACACTATCTTCGAGAGATTTTGCAGGCTGTTGTGATATTTGGAGTTATCTCCAACCTTTTTTGACATATTAACTCAATTTTTTTCCAGGTTAATAATGACGATGAGGTCAGAGCCTTGTTTAAGCAAGTCCAAGGAGAAGTTCCCGGCTCCCCAATATTTATCATGCGGCTTGCATCTCAGGTTAGACTTTCCTGGAAGTTGTATTTTTCCAAGCATGTTGTTTCTGAGCAATATATTATAATATGGCTGAAGCTCTTTTTGCTTTTCCTGACAGGTTAGAAATTTATTCTGTAATCTGCATTTGTATGGTATATTTCATTTTAACCCCCATCCCTTTTTTAGAGTCGACATCTTGAAGTTCAATTGCTTTGCGATCAATATGGAAATGTTGCAGCACTTCATAGTCGTGATTGCAGTGTACAACGGCGACACCAAAAGGTATGCCACTCCAGATCTAAAATGATTTCTTGTAATACAGGGTCTATGTCATGCATGCAGTTTTGATCAAAAGGATTAATTGCGGTTTTTTGGTGTGTGTTTGTAACAGATTATTGAGGAAGGTCCAGTTACAGTGGCTCCTCGTGAGACAGTAAAAGAGCTAGAGCAGGCTGCAAGGAGGCTTGCTAAGGCTGTGGGTTATGTTGGTGCTGCTACGGTTGAATATCTGTACAGCATGGACACTGGCGAATACTATTTTCTGGAGCTTAATCCACGGTTGCAGGTTTGCTCTTTCCAACTATCCTCAGGACTTTTTGTTACGGGCAACCGTTTACATTGTTAAATGGCCTTCATTCAGGTTGAGCATCCAGTCACTGAGTGGATAGCGGAAGTAAATTTGCCTGCTGCTCAAGTTGCAGTTGGAATGGGTATACCACTTTGGCAGGTTCCAGGTAATAATTATACTATAGTAAGTTTTAGATTATGGTTCTTATTATTTCTGTATCTAACTGTATCCCTATACAGAGATCAGACGCTTTTATGGAATGGACCATGGAGGTGGCTATGATATTTGGAGGAAAACAGCAGCTCTTGCTACTCCGTTTAACTTTGATGAAGTAGATTCTCAATGGCCCAAGGGTCATTGTGTAGCTGTTAGGATAACTAGTGAGGATCCAGATGATGGATTCAAGCCTACTGGTGGAAAAGTAAAGGTGTGATTTCTTGATGTCATATCTGTGGTTCAAACACATTACAGTTAAAACTGGCTGTATATTGATTTTCTAATGTTTCAGGAGATAAGTTTTAAAAGCAAGCCAAATGTTTGGGCCTATTTCTCAGTCAAGGTATAAGTTGTTCAAAGCTTGTTACGGCATCACATTATTTTTAGTTGCTTGGAAATTTGGGCTGCAAGACTTTGTTATTAGAACTTGTTCTCATTTGGAATTCGGTCAAGTATTAACCCAATCAACATACATTTTCAGTCCGGTGGAGGCATTCATGAATTTGCTGACTCTCAGTTTGGTATGTAAAATTTGTCCCAGTGAATATCCCTTTCTTATTTTATTTGGTTGCAATGTTTGAAATATTGCTCCTTTCATCACAGGGCATGTATTTGCTTATGGAGTGTCTAGATCAGCAGCAATAACTAGCATGGCTCTTGCATTAAAAGAGATTCAAATTCGTGGAGAAATTCATTCAAATGTTGATTATACAGTTGATCTCTTGAATGTAAGATACATTACCTGCTTGCAGAATCCTACTTTTGTTTTGATATGATGTAACCATGCAAATAATCCCGTGTCAATACATCTGGCTCCTTTAAAATAATCTCGTGTCTTTAATTCAGGCCTCGGATTTCAGAGAAAATAAGATTCATACTGGTTGGCTGGATACCAGAATAGCCATGCGTGTTCAAGCTGAGAGACCTCCTTGGTATATTTCAGTGGTTGGAGGTGCTCTATATGTAAGAAACTATTGGCACTCTTACTGCAGCTTTTGTTAAGTAAATTATGGTGATCATCATAATCAGTGTGTCATTTAAATCATTGTTTTGTGCTGCAGAAAACAATAACTACCAATACAGCCACTGTTTCTGATTATGTTAGCTATCTCATCAAGGGCCAGATTCCACCAAAGGTAGTGTTGTGATGGGTTTAAACTCCTGATATTGCTTAAAGGTGAAAATTATTGACCAATATTTTTTCTCTGCAGCATATATCCCTTGTCAATTCAACTGTTTCTTTGAATATAGAGGAAAGCAAATATGCAGTAAGTGTCACATTCCTAAAGAAAAAATGTAGCTGTTCTGGTGAAATAATAGCTATCCGTGAGGCTCATCTACATCATGTTGCAGATTGAGACTATAAGGAGTGGACATGGTAGCTACAGATTGCGGATGAATGGATCAGTTATTGAAGCAAATGTACAAACACTCTGTGATGGTGGCCTGTTAATGCAGGTAATATGTTCTTGCTTTTATTTTTTTGAGAAAAGTTCTTGCTTTTATACTAGCTCATAAAGATTCTGTAAGGTTGTGAAGTAGGTGAAAAATGTTCTGATTCTTTAGTTATAATGTCTCCAGCTGGATGGAAACAGCCATGTAATTTATGCTGAAGAAGAGGCAGGTGGTACACGGCTTCTTATTGATGGAAAGACCTGTTTGTTACAGGTAAGAATAGTCTGTTTTTTCCTTTCATTTTTAATCATTGCGTTTGATTTGGACACTTTTACAGTCCTATTTGTGACTTGTTACTGCATTAACTTGTTGGCAATTATCTTTTTTATTTTGAAAAGATGAATTATGATGTCTACTTGTACAAGGGATGTGCCATTAGAAAGTGGTAACTAAATCCTTGTTAAACTGACAATTAATCCATGCTAGTGGTCGATATTTATCCTGTGTAGATATGAGTGCCATTGCAGCCAAACACACCAGTTCATACTGATCTTGTGATGTAGTCTTACAGTGCTGTAATATAACTAATAGGGTTTCAGTACTGTTATATTGCTTCTTCTTTTTCTCAACTTTAGATCCTTGGTGTTTCTAACAATTACTTTTATCATAAGTAATCAAGGTGCATAGAGAAGTTAGATGGCGTCTTAACACTGTTATCAAACATCCTAGACAGCTTGCGAGCAAACCACCTTTAGCGATATAAAAAGGAAATTTAATACTTTCTTGACCACACTTTATTGCATCCTCAAACAAACAAATAAATAATACAGCGTTTTCTTGCAGAATGATCACGATCCGTCAAGGTTGTTAGCTGAGACACCGTGCAAACTTCTTCGTTTCTTGGTTGCCGATGGTGCTCATGTTGATGCGGATGTACCATATGCGGAAGTCGAGGTTATGAAGATGTGCATGCCCCTCTTGTCCCCTGCTGCTGGTGTCATTCATGTTTTGTTGTCTGAGGGCCAGGCGATGCAGGTTAGATTGCTACATTTCCATGATTTATGCTGTACAGGCTGCACATAACCACTGCATGTAAAGTTTTGAACTTGATTTTTTTTTTCTAGGCTGGTGATCTGATAGCAAGGCTTGATCTTGACGATCCTTCTGCTGTGAAGAGAGCAGAGCCATTTGACGGATTTTTTCCGGAAATGAGCCTTCCTATTGCTGCTTCTTGCCAAGTTCACAAAAGATGCGCTGCAAGCCTGAATGCTGCTCGCATGGTCCTTGCAGGATATGAGCACCCAATCAACAAAGTAAACATCAAGACTCCTACAGTATTGGATTTCTGCTTTTTGTCTCATGTTTTTTGGTTTTCAAATACCATTTTTGTCTGCTATGAGTTCTAGATAATCCTGAGCCCCTCATTGAGGTTTGGTTGTTTTTCACGTCCAAATGGTTCGGATGCTCTTCTTTGCAAAGTCTTGATTCTGATGCCGGTTTCTTAAGTTAATTGTGCTCACTCATTGATCATATATACCTTTGTGCTATTTTTCAATCTTTCAGCCTTTCTATGCTTTAGCCTGATGATTTCCAATCATACATTTTAATTTGTTGCAGTTCATAGTGTATCTGCATCGCATTTGATTACTCTTTTTTTTTTCATTTTACTCTGCTTCCTTTCCAGGTTGTACAAGATTTGGTTTGCTGTCTAGATACTCCTGAGCTTCCTTTCCTACAATGGGAAGAGCTCATGTCTGTTTTAGCAACTAGACTTCCAAGAGACCTTAAAAGTGAGGTATGTGATAACTGATGTGGTATGTAGAGTCTGGCTTAAAGGAACGGTTTTTTTTTACCAGTGGCTTAAAGGAATATTGATCCATTGTACAAGATAGACTTTTTAATTTGCTGATGTGGGCTTCTTGATAGAAGGGTCTTATCACTCGACTAAACACATAATGACTTCATCTTGCTAATTTGCATTGCACAGTGTTCAATCACCTTGGTAATTTACTGTATATAGCTGATATTGTGTAAATTTTAAACTTACTTTATTCTAATACATATAAACTCAGAATATTTCACTTTAACTCTTGTTAGCTCAAAACTTTGGTACTTTGCATTTTACAATTGCTTCAGTTGATATGCCACTCTAATGGAATCTTTCAAGAAGTTCTGCTTTGTATTTAACCTATTTTTTTGTCGAGTGTTGATCCTTTGTTGCATTTTTTGCTTTCTATCTCAACTGTTTCTACTTTTTATGGATCCAGCTAGAGGGTAAATACAGTGACTATAAGTTAACTGTTGACCATGGAAAGAACAAGGATTTCCCTACCAAGACGCTAAGAGGGATAATCGAGGTCAGTTTTAGGTTTATATTAAGATTTCCATGTGTAAATCGTTTACTATTCTTTGTAACACATCTTCTTGTAGGAAAATCTTGCATGTTGTTCTGAGAAGGAAAAGGCTACAAATGAGAGGCTTGTTGAGCCTCTTATGAGTCTGCTGAAGTCCTATGAGGGTGGGAGAGAAAACCATGCCCACTTTATTGTCAAGTCCCTTTTCGAGGAGTATCTCTCTGTCGAGGAACTTTTCAGTGATGACATTCAGGTTATCTCAAATTTCAAAACTGAGCAGATCTACCGGCTCATCAGTTTTAACTTACTTTAGTTCCAAAACATGTATCAACTGATGTCATGCACATCTTTTAGTTTGCATCAGGACATTTTGGTTAATTGATTAGCAATTTATTTTTGCATGGCTTCAGTCTGATTTTCCCTTAAAACACTCTACTCATTTTTTTTCTACAACTGTGCCATTTTGTAGTCTGACGTGATTGAACGCCTGCGCCTACAACATAGTAAAGACCTCCAGAAGGTTGTAGACATTGTGCTGTCTCACCAGGTAAATTTCTTTATGGCCTGTTAACTTACTGCACTTGATTACTGAAGCAATCTCTTTTATTGATAGTTTGATTTTGTTCTAGGGTGTGAGAAACAAAACTAAGCTGATATTAACACTCATGGAGAAACTGGTTTATCCAAACCCGTCTGCCTACAGGGATCAGTTGATTCGCTTTTCTTCCCTCAATCATAAAAGATATTATAAGGTGACAATGCCATCGTGAATAAGCAAAGCCTTTTGTTTTCTTCTTCCTCTGACAACTTAGGCTAATGAATTACTTCTTAATAAATGCAGTTGGCACTTAAAGCTAGCGAACTTCTGGAACAAACCAAGCTTGGTGAACTCCGCACTAGCATTGCAAGGAGCCTTTCAGAGCTGGAGATGTTTACTGAAGAAAGGGTGGGTCTCTCCCTGCAAGAGAGAACATTGGCCATTGATGAGAGCATGGGGGATTTAGTCACTGCCCCACTGCCAGTTGAAGATGCACTTATTTCTTTGTTTGATTGTACTGATCAAACTCTTCAGCAAAGAGTGATTGAGACATACATATCTCGATTGTACCAGGTATGAATCACTCCTTGGACTTTTTATGCTCTCGCTCGGCAATTCTGGGAAGTATGCACTAAGGTTCCTAATGCAAGTGTTTCCTTAAAACTGGATATTGTTGCTGTGTAATTGGTTTTAGAACTTCCTAGTGGTATATGTTGCCGCTTGATACGTTTGCTAACTTGCCGATAATATTTTCAGCCTCATCTTGTGAAGGATAGCGTCCAGCTGAAATATAAGGAATCTGGTGTTATTGGCATATGGGAATTTGCTGAAGAGCACGCTAATATAAGAAATGGACAAAAGCCCACTCTTCCTGAGAAGAGATGGGGTGCCATGGTTATTCTGAAGTCACTTGAATCTGTGTCAACAGCCATTGGAGTTGCGCTAAAAGATGCATCACACTATTCCAGCTCTGAGGGTAACATAATGCATATTGCTTTGTTGGGTGATGATAATCAAATTAATAAATCTGAAGACAGGTATGCTCATTGCAACATTTCTGCCAAGGATTTATATCTTATATTCAGTATTTGGTGTAAATCTTTATCAACCTTACCCATTTCTTTCAGTGGTGATAATGATCAAGCTCAAGACAGGATAGACAAGCTTTCCGTGATACTGAAGCAGAATATTGTCACAGCTGATCTCCGTGCTGCTGGTGTAAAGGTTGTTAGTTGCATTGTTCAAAGAGATGGAGCACGAATGCCTATGCGCCGTACCTTCCTTTTGTCAGATGAAAAACTTTGTTTTGAGGAAGAGCCGATTCTCCGGCATGTGGAGCCTCCCCTTTCTGCGCTCCTTGAGTTGGTATGCAACTCCATCAAAATGACCGCATGTTGTTTTTATTCACTTCCTCTTATGCTTTGATAATTTTATCTGCTATTTGTATTTACTTGGCCTGGTGTGGATACAGGATAAGTTGAAAGTGAAAGGATACAACGAGATGAAGTATACACCATCTCGCGATCGTCAGTGGCATATTTATACGTTGAGAAATACCGAAAACCCCAAAATGTTGCATAGGGTATTTTTCCGAACTCTTGTCAGGCAGCCTACTGCCGGCAACAAGTTTACATCAGGCCGTACCAGTGATATTGAAGCCGGACATGCTGAGGAATCTCTTTCATTTACATCGAGCAGCATATTAAGATCATTGATGACTGCTATAGAAGAATTGGAGCTTCATGCGATTAGGACTGGCCATTCCCATATGTATTTGTGCATATTGAGAGAACAAAAGCTTCTTGACCTTGTTCCTGTTTCAGGGTAAGCCCGCACATAATTCTTTTGTGGAACATATATGCCTTGATCGTGTTTGGCCTTCTTAATAAGCCTTTCATCTTACACAGGAGCACTGTTGTGGACGTTGGCCAAGATGAAGCTACTGCATGCTCGCTCTTGAAAGAAATGGCTCTAAAGATACATGAACTTGTTGGTGCAAGAATGCATCATCTTTCTGTATGCCAATGGGAAGTGAAACTCAAATTGGACAGCGATGGGCCTGCCAGTGGTACCTGGAGAGTCGTAACAACTAATGTTACTAGTCATACATGTACTGTGGATGTAAGTATTTTTTTCCCATGACGTCTTGTGTTTCTGTGTGACAGTAAGGAAAACTACAAGTTAACATATGGTACCTATACATAGAACTATTGATCTTTATTTGTTTTATTGTCATTTTCACCTGCTTTTAGATCTACCGGGAGGCTGAAGATACAGAAGCACAGAAACTAGTATACCATTCTGCCACATCTTTATCTGCTCCTTTGCATGGTGTGGCACTGAATAATCCATATCAGCCTTTGAGTGTAATTGATCTAAAACGTTGCTCTGCTAGGAACAACAGAACTACATACTGCTATGATTTTCCACTGGTGAGTATCTATATATGTATTGTGTTAGTAGATTCCTAGTTGTATTATGCGTCATAAAGCTGACAAAAACTCAAAACTGTAGGCATTTGAAACTGCGGTGCGAAAATCATGGTATAACATTAACACTGAAAATAAACAGTGTTATGTTAAAGCAACGGAGCTGGTATTTGCTGACAAGAATGGGTCGTGGGGCACTCCATTAATTCCTATGGATCGTCCTGCTGGGCTCAATGACATTGCTATGGTAGCTTGGATCTTGGACATGTCCACTCCTGAATTTCCCAATGGCAGGCAGATTATTGTTATCGCAAATGATATTACTTTTAGAGCAGGATCGTTTGGCCCAAGGGAAGATGCATTTTTTGAATCTGTTACGAACCTAGCTTGTGAAAGGAAACTTCCTCTTATCTACTTGGCAGCAAACTCTGGTGCTCGGATTGGCATAGCAGATGAAGTGAAATCTTGCTTCCGTGTTGGCTGGTCTGACGATGGCAGCCCGGAACGAGGGTTTCAGTACATTTATCTGACTGAAGAAGACTATGCTCGGATTAGCTCTTCTGTTATAGCGCACAAGACACAGCTAACTAGTGGTGAAAGTAGGTGGGTTATTGATTCTGTTGTGGGCAAGGAGGATGGGCTAGGTGTGGAGAATATACATGGAAGTGCTGCTATTGCCAGTGCTTATTCTAGGGCGTACAAGGAGACATTTACGCTTACATTTGTGACTGGACGGACTGTTGGAATAGGAGCTTATCTTGCTCGACTTGGCATACGGTGTATACAGCGTACCGACCAGCCCATTATTCTAACAGGGTTTTCTGCCCTGAACAAGCTTCTTGGGAGGGAAGTGTACAGTTCCCATATGCAGTTGGGTGGTCCCAAAATCATGGCAACAAATGGTGTTGTCCATCTGACTGTTCCAGATGATCTTGAAGGAGTTTCTAACATATTGAGGTGGCTCAGCTTTGTTCCTGCCAAGATTGGTGGACCTCTTCCTATTACAAAACCTTTGGACCCACCAGACAGACCCGTTGAATACGTTCCTGAAAATGCATGTGATCCTCGTGCGGCCATCAGTGGTATTGAAGATAGCCACGGGAAATGGTTGGGTGGCATGTTTGACAAAGACAGTTTTGTGGAGACATTTGAAGGATGGGCTAAGACAGTTGTTACTGGCAGAGCAAAACTTGGAGGGATTCCTGTGGGTGTTATAGCTGTGGAGACACAGACCATGATGCAGCTCATCCCTGCTGATCCAGGCCAACTTGATTCCCATGAGCGATCTGTTCCTCGTGCTGGGCAAGTCTGGTTTCCAGATTCTGCCACTAAGACAGCTCAGGCGTTGTTGGACTTCAACCGTGAAGGATTACCTCTGTTCATCCTTGCTAACTGGAGAGGCTTCTCTGGCGGTCAAAGAGATCTTTTTGAAGGAATCCTTCAGGCTGGGTCAACAATCGTTGAGAACCTTAGGACATACAATCAGCCTGCCTTTGTATATATTCCCAAGGCTGCAGAGTTACGGGGAGGGGCTTGGGTCGTGGTTGATAGCAAGATAAATCCCGACCGCATCGAGTGCTATGCTGAGAGGACTGCAAAAGGCAATGTTCTTGAGCCTCAAGGGTTGATTGAGATCAAGTTCAGATCTGAGGAACTCCAAGACTGCATGGGTAGGCTTGACCCAGAATTGATTAATCTGAAAGCAAAACTCCAAGCAGCAAAGCATGAAAATGGAACTCTACCTGATGTAGAATCCCTTCAGAAGAGCATTGAAGCTCGGAAGAAACAGTTGCTGCCTTTGTACACTCAAATCGCGATAAGGTTCGCTGAATTGCATGACACTTCACTCAGAATGGCTGCTAAAGGCGTGATTAAGAAAGTTGTTGACTGGGAAGATTCACGGTCTTTCTTCTACAAGAGATTACAAAGGAGGATATCTGAGGATGTTATTGCAAAAGAAATTAGAGGTGTAACTGGTGAGCAGTTTTCTCACCAATCAGCACTCGAGCTGATTAAGAAATGGTATTTAGCTTCTCAGGTAGCTGAGGTAGGAAACACTGAATGGGATGATGACGATGCTTTTGTTGCCTGGAAGGACAACCCTGAAAATTATAAGGCGTATATCAAAGAACTTAGAGCTCAAAAGGTATCTCAGGTGCTCTTGGATCTCGGAGACTCCAGTTCGGATTTACAAGCCTTGCCACTAGGTCTTTCCATGCTACTAGATAAGGTAAGCATACTAAACATTTTGCTTGCGTCTTTTCCATCTGTAATTAATTTATTGAGGGTAGGTATAATGTTGCTCCCTTATATATGCATATTATTGTATTAAATAATGTCTGAGGTGCTTTTCTCTTGGTACTAGATGGATCCCTCAAGGAGAGCCGACTTTGTTGAGGAAATCAGGAAGGTCCTTGGTTGATTTAATGATACCAACACATCCAACACAGAATGTGCGTGATACCTGTTTTTCTTGAAGTACATATATAGAACGATACTGCTTGGTTGTAACTGATCGCAGCTGATCTGAGTCAACCATTATTTTGTAAAACCTGTTGGCGGTCTTCTCTATTATTTGAGGCACAACTTGCTTTTGGAACCACTCCCATGGTTGATTAGTGTAACTGGATGTGTTAGTTCTGCTGAGAAGCATACAGGCAGTTGGTTAGCGCTGGCGAGAGCATTGGTGATCTAGGTTCTTGTTCCGCGGTGGTCCAGTTTCACCTGTGTTGGAATCTTGATTTGCTGTAGTTGTGTGATGTACTATCCCTGGTTCGATGCTGTAATTTTATGGAGTCGTGGAGTATGGATTTAGGCGTTCCTTCAATTTTGAACTTGAATAATATGTTTTGTAGGCTGATGTGTATCGCTACGTGAAATAAAATGTTTGCTGAGTTAGTGTTGAACATGAACTTTTGATGAGACTAGTTTAATTCCAACTGTAATTAAGCAAGCTCAAGTGGCCCATCTATTCTTCTGTCGACCAAAATTTCATTTTGTAGTTCAAGTTTGTAATCAACCCAGGTTTTGCCAGGCCAGTGCATCATGTGAGTTGAAAGAATTTCTGAGATTTGATTTCGAAACTAAGTGTTTTTTTTTTCTCTGTTGTGAGGCTCCTGGGCGACAGATCGCCGTTCACGCAGCAGAACTGGCAGGGGGATAGCCTCGACCATGACGTGGAGAACAGTAGGATCCAACGTAAGGCCTTAGTTTATTCGCTGCTCTGCATTTGAGGTGCTTCATGTGGCGTGGTGGTATTGGTGGAATGCTTGGAGTTCTGCAGACTTTCCTGGTATCACGCCTTGAGTCCACCCTGAGCCAATTCAGCTGAGATTTACGTGTGACCAGTGCTGTTATGGGGTTACATTTGTTGAGTTTATGCTTCTGTTACACGAGATCTCTGTCTGTGTGGTGAGAGTCGCAAATTTAGATTTATTAGTGTGTCGTCTTTTGTGGGGCACAACTCCGGGAGAGGGACCGTTTACGACATGGACTGGACAACCTCGAAATAGTTGTGCCACTCTCTCCGAGACTCCGACCCATGTTCGCATATTACTTGTATCAAATTTACCCAAATATTGATGTTTTAAAAGCGTTTAGATACATGTAATATTTCGACAAGTAATATGGGTCGGAAAGAGTAGTAGAAAATAAGAAGACAACATGTTCCATGAATAGACAAGACCGTAATTCTAACGTGCTGTTTTAGGGAAAATATCCGTAAATGCTTTAAGTTTGAGATTACAAAAAGATCCATGAAATCTACTAGTATCAGTATAGAAATAAAGAAATGAGTGTTATGAACCGCACACTTAGCGCATTCTGAATTCTTCAAGCTGTTGGCCGACCCCATTGTTTGCTCTAAAGAATTGCTAATCTCATACGCCTCTTAAAATTGAGCAGAGTTTATTCAAATATAAAGGGGGGCAACCTTCCTGCAGAAGCGGAACTATGAAACAATTTTTCCAATCCATGGAAGCCCCAGCCTTTATCTCCGGCTCACTGGACCGTGGATCTGGTAGGACTCAAGATCAAATCGAAAGGCCCAGCAATAGATTCAGAACAACGACACACATGGACTATTTTTGGTATTTCGGGGATTTTTGGATGTTTTTGGTATTCTATGAATATGTCTTGGCTCGCAATCTTGGCCATAGCTGCCAAGTTTCCTAGTTGAATGGGTCGAGGAACGGGAACGAGGAATGAGAATCGATGTTGGCCAAAACTAGGGATCGATCAGGGTACGTACACATCTGTGGATGGACCGTTCGATAGGGGGACGCGATCCATATAATTTGGGGACGATGACTCAAGAACGATTAGGAAACAAGCACTAATTAGCGATTGCCAAATTACATTGCTCGGGCCTTAATTGATATAGTTGCCTAATTTCATTGATTGGATTGATTACAACTACAATTGGAAATCGGGCCTAAATTTTAGTTGTCTAATTTATGTAGCATGATTCCATCTACGATTTAAAACGGGCCTTTATTTCTAGGTCTAAGATTAGGAAACGGGCTTAATTGCCAGGTTGTCACGAGTCAGCGTCCCGGCCATCGATCCTTCCGTCCCGCCCGTCGACCCCGGCCTTCGATTCAGACGCCGTTTTCGATTCGAGGAATGTCGCGTCGTTCCGCGTTCCCGACTGCTATGATCTTGGCGGCTAGGGTTTACACAGGAATTGGACGGGAATGTAGACCGAACGATGGCCATCGGACGGTCGATAAGTGCAGATACCGCTTCAGTCTTTAAGTGGCTTGAGCTATCGATCTGAACTTAAGAACTTGACAGTGTTAATTGAACTTATTGAAGATCGGGGCCTGACAATACCCTGCACTGAAGACAATTCTTGACCTCAAGGATTGAAAGATGGGAAGATCTTCTTGATGAAGGCTTAGCTGGTTCGATTGGTAAATTGATCCATTTAACAAACCATTGGACGACTGCAACATTAATGTTTCCTGGGGATGGACGAGGTACCATGCGTCGCTACAGGACAGCTTCTGGCGCTACTTGGATATTGCCGTGAGTGTCCACAAGAGGAAGATGTGGAGTTGGTACTGCCTTCTTGCCAATCTGCTGCTTCAGTTGATTGACATGAAACACCGGATGTAATTGACAACCATCAGGAACGAGTAACCTGTAAGCCACAACACCAATTCATTCCGCTATGCGAAAAGGACCATAGAATTTGGAGTGTAACTTCAAGGAGTGGTGGATACTGAGAGAAGTGTGTCTGTAAGGTTGAAGTTTCAAGTAAACCATGGTGCCCACATTGAAGTGCTCCTCAGTTCTTCTTGTCAGCAAAGTGCTTCATACGCTCATGTGCTCTCAGCAGATTGTCTTTGAGCAGTTGCAAGGTAGCTTGTTTCCTCTTTAGCATGCCTTGAACCTCTTCATTAGGACGGTTAGGAAGTGCTGCTTCAGCAACCATAGGTGGTGGAATTCCATTTAATGCTTGGAATGGTGTCATGCCCATTGAAGTGTGGAAACTAGTATTGTACCACCACTCACCGTCTGACATATAGTGATGCCATTTCTTAGGAGAAGTGAAAGCCATGCATCTCAAGTAATTTTTCCAAACATCGGTTAACTCTCTCAGTTTGACCATCTGTTTGTGGGTGGTAGGATGTGCTGAGGCTGAGAGTGATGCCCAGAGCTTTGAACAGATCTTGCGAAAGATGACTTGTGAAAATTCTTTCCGTGTCAGTGACAATGACATTTGGAAGTCCATGTAGTTTGATGATGTTGTAAGCAAAAGCTTGAACAACCTGTTTGACAGTGATGGGATGCTTCATGGAAATAAAATGAGCATATTTGGTTCTTCTGTCAACTACCACCAAGGTCATGTTTCTGTTTTCAGAATTGGGCAGTCCTTCAATAAAGTCCATTGGGATTTCTTTCCAGGGAGTGGTGGGTGGTGGGAATCGGAAGGGGTTGCAGCAGACCAGGATATTGGCAATGCTCTGCTTTGTTCAGTTGGCACTTTAATTAATTCTGGAACTGTCAGTTTCATGTTGGGCTAGTGGAACAGAAGGTGCATTCTCTGATAGGTTGCCCCCCCCCCCCCCCCCCCCAGGAATGGCCACCTAATTCTGATCGATGGAATGCTGTAATAAGCTTGGTTTGAAGTGCATAATCTTGGCCAATATAAACTCTGCCCTTGTATCTGAGTATGCCATTTGTATAAGTATAATCAGGGTGTGTTGTACTGTCCACTGTGAGTACAACAATATGAGTTTGGCACTTAGTGTCAGTAGCATAAATAGTTGTAACTGTGGTGATCCATGTAGGAACAACCATTGTAATTGCAGAGAGATTTTGGTGTGGAACTACTCTAGATAATGCATCAGCTACTCTGTTATCTTTGCCCTTCTTGTACTCAATTGTATAATCAAACCCAAATAACTTGATGAGTAGTTTCTGCTGAATGCCCCGTGTCACCCTTTGTTCATCAATGTATTTCAAACTTTGTTGATGTGTCCTGATGTTCAAGGTGCTAGCAACAAAATAGTGTTTGCATTTATTTAAAGCTTCCAAAATAGCTAAAGCCTCTTTGTAATAAGTAGACATAGCAGCAGCTTTGGGACCAATAGCTTTACTCATGAAAGAGAGAGGTTGCCCTTGTTGCATTAACACAGCTCCAATTCCATAGCCTGGTGCATTAGCCTCTAGTACCAAAGGTTTGGTGTAGTCAGGCAGGGCTAGCACTGGTGCAGTGCTTATGGTGAGTTTAATGTGATCAAAAGCTTGTTGCTTGGGTTGTTGCCTGAGAAATCCATCCTTTTTGAGAGCATCAAACATTTCTCTGCAAATGACACCATAATTCTTGATGAACCTCTTATAATAATTAGAGAGACCCAAGAAACTCCTTAATTCAGTTTGATTTGTTGGAGTTGGCCACTGACTAATTGCCTGTATTTTCAGAGGATCTGTGGAGACTCCTTTATTGAAATGATATGGCCCAAATACTCAATTTGTGTTTGACCAAAAATACATTTGATCTCCTTAGCAAAAAGCTTTTTCTGCAGTAATAAAGTGAATATGCTCTGAAGATGAATAATGTGATCTTCCATGGAAGTGTTGTAGATCAAGATGTCATCAAAGAACACTAAAGCACATTTTTTTAGGAAAGACTCCAACATAGTGTTCATCAACGCTTGAAATGTGGCAGGAGCATTTGTGAGACCAAAAGGCATGACAGCAAACTCATAATGTCCCTTGTGAGTATTGGAAGCAGTTTTCTGTATATCATCATTGAACATCCTGATCTGATGATAACCTGACCTTGAGTTAATTTTGCAGATTTTTTTTTGCTCCATGTAGCTCATCCAAGAGATCTTCAATAACTGGTATAGGATATTTGTTCTTGATTGTTTGATTGTTGAGTTGTCTGTAATCAATACACATCCTCCATGTCCCATCTTCCTTTTTCACCAAAATTGTAGGTGAAGAAAATTGACCGACACTTGGTCTGATGAGTTTGGAGTGCAGAAGTTGTTCAACAATAGTCTCCATGGCATTCTTTTGATGATGTGGTAATCTGTACCCCCTCTGATTAACCACTTTATGATTAGGACTAGTGGAATAGTGGGATCAATAGCTCTAGCAGGCGGTAAGTCAGTTGTTTTCTCAAACAATGATTTGAACTTTTGAAGGAGTTCAGTTAATGCAGGTGGTACTGGTGGCAGTAGAGCTGCATTAGTGGCAACAGATTGAACATAGAACAATGCTCCATTTGCTCCTTTCTGAAGCATTTTTAGTAACTTACTGCAAGTATCAGACAATTCTTGCCAGGAGTGGTTTCATCATTGAATTTCACAAATTCTCCATTTGGCACAGTAACTGTCATCTGTCCGATGTTGTAATCCATTCAAATGGGATTGTCCTCTTCAACCAGTCAGCACCCAATCTAATATCATGCCCAGTGGGTGTGGGTATTCTGAAGTCTTCTGTGAAAGAAGTTCCTTGGATGGTATATGGACAGTTTAAGGCTTTGTTAGTACTCCATAAAATATCACCATTAGTCACTTTCACTTTAGCAGGTTTATAGCTGCTCAATTTGCATCTAGCTTTCTTTGCTGCTTTTGTATGAAGGAAAATACCACAACTGCCGATGTCAACTAGGGTAGTAAAGAAACATGTTCCAATCTTGACTATAAGTGTGAATGTGTCATTAGCCACATTAACTCCTGCTGTAGCATACATATATAGCTGAAGTTCTTGTTCTGGTTTAGGATCCTGGTGCAGATGCTCAAACTATTCATCAGTATATATCACTTCTGCATTGCCCAGATCATCTTCACCAATGACAAGAGCATGTATCTGTTTTTGGAACTTGCACACTTTCTTGTGACCAGGTTCTCAGGGTAATTGGCACTTGTAACAAACCCCTTTTAGTTTAGATTTTTGAAACTGTTGATTGACTAGAGGATTTTGTGCAGTATGTGTGGTACTGTCTGTAGGATTTTGTGGAGCTCTCCTCTGCTGGTATTGTGGGTTGCCATAAGGAATTCTTTTAATGGGGTTTGATTGCTCAATTCTCCTTGTCATCCACATGGCCTCCTGCATGTTTTGTGGCTTGTGGCACTAGAGATGTATTGATTGAATCGATATGCCGTCGAGATCAATAAAAGCTTCCATTTTCGAAAAAAAGAGATGTATTGATTATAATCCTGCAGGCCAGCTACAAAAGTGCTAACATAATAATCATCTGGCAGTGCAGGGTTGTCCCTTCTCATGAGTCCCATGACTGCTTCAAAGTGATCAATGTAAGCAGTTACTGTGGTGGTCTGACGAAGTCCATGAAAACTTCTGACATTGTCATAGATGTATGCTTATGCAAATCTGTCACCTAAGAGTCAACAAAATCTGTGCTAGGGGAGTCTATGTGCTCTAAATCCAGATCCTCTCCACCATTGAGCTGCTCTGCCATTGAGGTAGGTAGTGGCAAGCTCAGTTCTTTGGCCTATAGGAAGATTAGCTGCATCAAAGTACTGCTCTAAGATCTGAATCCAGTTATCAACATCATCACCTTCAAATTCTGGCACATTCAACTTAGGGGCCTTCAGCACTGTCTGCAGTCTAGATACATCCTGCTGATGATGATAATTCCTAGTATTTTTGCCATAGTGCTGGTATGGATTGTGTTCTAGTTCACCATCTAATGAGGCATTATCCACAGTGACATAATTTCGAGGGAAAAAGGGCTGTGCGCCTGTGCTTTGGCAGTGAGTTGTTGGTTGGTTGGTTTGATGGGAATGGGTGTACCATCAAGATTGATGAATTGGCCTTGGCTATCCTGTAGGGTAGATGTATCAACGGGTGCTATTTTTTTTTGGTGGTGGTGGTGTGGTTTTTTTTGGGTGTAGTGGGTTGGGGTTTTGGTTTGGTGGTGGAGTGGCTGGGTTGATCATGGGATTGGGGTTGGGGTTGGGCAGTAGGATTTAAGTCTCAATAGGATTGACAGTAAGGTTATCAAGTCTAGCAGTAATCATGTTAAAATTCTCCTGATGATGCTTGAAAGTATCAGTGATTAAGTGATTGAATGGCTGTTGTACCTGAAGATTCGCCTCATAACGTTGATCACTTTGTCTTGTTGAGTCTTCACCATATCGATGGATTTGTTCAGATTTTCCAATGCTTCAGTCACCACCTCCTTGGGATTGCTAGTGTTCGTCATAGAGGAGGGAGGGTGGGTTACAAAATTTGGGGATTTTACCGGAAAAGCAGAGAGCTAGACCAACCCGAAGTTTGGTTTTCCAGGCCAAACACCCTTAAATCTTCCTTGCATTGAAGGGGCTCCAGAATTTTACAGGAACTCGTGCCCCAAACCCCTACTGAATTCAACCGCAAGAACGGATCCAAGGCCACGGATTCGTGTGGCTCTGATACCACTGTTCGGACTCAAGATCAAATCAAGATGCCCAACAATAGATTGAGAACAACAACAACAACACACATGGACTATTTTTGGTATTTTGGGGATTTTCTGATGTTTTTGGTATTTTATGAATATGTCTTAGCTCGCAATCTTGGCGGCTAGGTTTACACAGGAATTGGATGCTCGATCTCGAGCGATTACAAGGCTTATATAGCCTAGGAGCTGGTAAAAAGGAAGAAGGTAAAAGCAACAGTAGCTATAAGGTAGATCCGGCGAAAGGTTATTGCGACCGTGATATCCCGCTTCGGTAATTGAATGTAGACTGTACAATGGCCATCAGATGGTCGATAAGTGCAGATACCGCTTCAGTCTTGAAGTGGCTTGAGCTGTCGATATGAACTGAAAAGCTTGACATTGTTAACTGAACTTGCTGAAGATTGGGGCCTGACAGGATTCTGTCGAAGAAAAAAAATCAACATGGCTGCCCTTGGTCGCTTCATGCCGGTCCTGTCCCCTGGGTTGCCGTTGACTGCTTGCCTTTTCATGTTTGCCGGCGCATAATCATCGTTGATGTGGTGTTACCGATCACACGAGGTATAACCAGGGTCGGCAGATGTCGTGTGTGAGAGCACGGTGATCTGCAGGTGGTGGCAGTTTCGTGGGACAGAGGTCGACAGCAGACGGTGCGCGTCACGAGACAGCGGACGTCAGCGGCGGAGGAAGAGCACAAGAGCTGTAATGGGGAAGGAGGACAGCACAGAAAGGGGAGTAGGCAGGGAACCTCTAGGCGTCGAGATGGTGCCACGATCTGCCGGCACCATCTCGACGATCTGCGCCAGCAGGCAAGTCGGCCGCGGACTCACGTCAAGGTCAGCATGCCGTTGGGGAGGGTATGGGTTTACCCGCCTGTTACCCTCCCCATACCCATAAAACAATTTGTCCATGTCTGCCCTCCCCATATTGCCCATTAACCATTTTACCCATATCCATTGGGTAATTGGGCAATATTGGGCAAAAGCCTATTTTTCATTGTGTACTAAAGAAACAGTTATCTCCCAAACAACTATACATCAGATCTCTTTCATTGTCAACGATGGAACATTAAAAGCAACCAAACAACAATCTCATATCGTTAAAAAAAATGCAATTGAGCTTTACAATTTGCTCAACTGAAGTAACACAATGAACAAGCTAAGTTCAGTCCGATACTTGACAGTGAAACAATCTCCTCAAAATACACTATGGATCCTGGAGAGAGATGCAACAAAAAGAGCAATAAGATGCTCTCAGTAGTTTCAGAAATTCAGGACAGTACGAATTAACACAAAAGCTCTCAGTACGTAGGCTAGCCGCTAGCTAGGCGAGTCACATAATTAACACAAAAGCTCTCAAAATACACTATTTCAGGTCTGGCCTCCAAACGAACGAACATCCAGTAACATCTTGGTCTGGGTTTTGCTACTCTGAAGGCTCCATAACACTTCCGCAAAAACGATCATGGGTCTCGCACATTAAACCTGCCAAAGAAAATCATGTTTTATCATGAGGAATTAACAAAGAAGGCAGACTTAAGAAATAAAAGGTTCTGGCATAAGCAGGCCTACCAATAATGATTGTGTGCTACAAAACTGATAAATGTGGTTCTAGCAGTCTAGCAAATCAATGGTTAAGTCCCATTTGGCTCTGTCCTCCAGTAACAAGTAAAATATATTTCAATAGTTGGGAGAGAGATTTCAAAACAACACAAAGGCAAAAAACTGTGCACTACAGTACTTCAAAACTGTGCACTACAGTACTTTGAATTAACACAAAAACTCTCCCTCTGTCTATATATATCTCTCTCTCTCCATAGGGATGAGCAATACAATGATCAGTGCATGCAGACTTTAAGATAAGAAATATGTTCCAAAGTAGGCCTTGGAATGATCTGAACTGACATGGTTCAGCTGACTGATCAAGGTTCATAAGAAATTGTAGGAACTGATCACCAACAAGTACTACGAGACTAACTTCAAGATTATGACACTTCTGACGTCTCTGAAGCTCATGTTCTTCTTTTGTTTCAGTTAAAAAATTACCTCCCTTTCTCTCTCTACATATCAAAGAACAAAATTTTCAGATTATCATGGCTGAACACGCATTATAAATCAACTGTTTCACTATTTTGGCTTGTTGCCGAACAGTGTCAGTAGTAGTAGTACTTTCCAGTGCATAGAACAGTAGTTAAGAGGATCACGGTTCCTCTGGTGCACTTGTTCCAGAGACAAATTAGTTGTCAGGAAGTTCATGCCTTCGTCAGAGTTCTTAGCCATTTGAATTAGAGCTTCAAACTTGTTGCTTGCATCTGAAATCGTTCTTCTCTTTTTGCAAAAAAGAAAAAGAAATCGTTCTTCTCTTAGATGCATCAATGGAGAAGAAGAGACAAATTAGTTGTCAGGAAGATCGACACAGAGAAGACACGATCTGTTTGGAGAAGAAGACCGATCGATGGCAGTGGGTTTTCACAAAAGAGAAGCCTGGGTAGGAGGGGTTCTTCGCAAAGTTCAGTTAAGTGGAGGTGGGAGTTCAGCTTGAGAATCATATCCTTGGATGTTTAAATCAACTAGGAACATAATAGAGCAGAAAAAGGGTGTTTAAAACAACTAGGAACACAATGGCATATCACCATTCAGCAAAAGTGCTTTCTTAGGCTTTAGAACTTTCTGAACTTCCCGAATGACAACATCATTAACTGAGCAATTATCAAGGACAAGACAACAGATTTTCCTATCCAAGTTCCATTCATACAACCTCTCCATCAGTTCACTTGCTTAACATGCCATTAATATTAGCATGTTTTGATTTAGTGCTTTTTGATGCTGTAGATTAATTGTTCAAACATTTTTAATCGTATTATGAAGCATAGAATCACATGTTTTTAATATTGGAACGCCACATTAAATCACAAATGTATTTTTCATCGCAATTATGCATTGGAATCTAAATGGAATCATGCATATTTGCAGACGTTGGCAATCACCAAGCACGAGTTTGACGAACTTGCATAGCATGGTGGTAACTACCTTGCATGGGCAACTGATCTGGAAATCTGGCTCGAGGGTAAACAACTCTTGAGCCTGATTGGCTTGGGCGGCAAGGGTGCCCCTGCCGCCACGTCGGCTGAGAATGCCCAGGCTTTGCACTTCCTACGCCACCACCTCTGCGCCACACTCAAGATTGAGTACATGGCTGAGCGGAGTGCCTTAGCCTTATGGACCGCCCTCAAACGCCGGTTCGAATGACTGAAGTACTCCACCCAGCCCCAGGCAGAGGCGGAATGGGCCCGGTTGAGGTTTGCGGATTTCCGGTCCGTTGGTGAGTACAACTCGGCTTTACACCGAATTCGTACTCGTCTTTAGCTATGCGGTGTTACAGTCACCGATAGCCAGAAGATTGAGAAGACTCTCTCAACCTTTCATCCGGATGACGTGCAGTCCTCCCGGAGCTACCGGCAGGCGAACTACAAGGAATATTCTGAGCTGATCGACATCCTCCAAGTGGCTGAGGCGCATGACGAGGTTCTCAAAAAGAACTTTGTCGTGCAACCACTGGGGGCTAGTGCATGTCCAATAGTGCAGGCCAACGCTTTCAAAATCCGCAAGCCCCTCAAGAAGAAGAGGGGAAGAAGGTAGGGAAGGACAAGAAGGAGGCCAAGGTGCCAAAGGGGCCCCAAGTGTGTTTCAGGTGCGGCGGGAAGTCTCATTATTCCCGCGAACCTCGTGCACCTCAGCACGTAGCGGATGCTTATAAGGCGAGGAAGGCACATGAGGCCAACCTCACCATCTACGGAGGGGGGGATCTGTGGCACCCCAAGTGGCGCCGCCACAGATGATCCCTACGCCACCATCCTTGGCAATGTTACAGGCATCCACTACTGACACCACCACATCGATGGATGTTGAGCCTTCGAGGAATCCTCCATCTGGTCTGGACTTGGGGGACGCTGCAGCACTTTTCACCATGGATGACGTGACCGCAAATGACATTGCGCTTGAGGTCAACGGTCTCATGGAAGAGTCTACCTAGCTTGCTTTATTCCTTTATATTTGCATGGTGGTGTGTTTCCATACATTTGATACATTTGAATAATTGGTTTATTGTAAGCTCTACGAGAGCAAAACATATTTGTTTTATGGCTATTGGATGTTAAATTCATTCATTAATTTCTTTATTAATATTGATGGCTTGTTATGTTCTGAAATGTATGTCGCATTTACTTAATTATGTTGCTACTTCCTCACTTCATTAATTAATTAGATGCTATATTTTAGAACACGTGGCGCTCAAATGGAGGAAACGTGCCTTGTGGATAGTTGTACCACAAACACCATCTTGAGAGAAACTCGTTATTTCGAGTCCATTAAAAAGACTCCGGGGAGTATCATGACTATCGCAGGGGGCGAGTCAAAAATAGTAGGCTCTGGACGAGCTACTATCATACTCCCCATGGGAACAACTTTGCTCGTTGAGGAAGCATTATTGTACCTAGAGTCGACTCGAACTCTCTTGAGTTTTAGGGACATCCGTGCAAACGGCCTCCATGTGGAGACCGATGATGATAATGGCAAAGAGTGCCTACTTATCACAAAGCGCGATGCCCACGGTAAGCATATTGTTGAAAAATTCCCTTCATTTGACACGAGGCTTTACTACACTAAGATTGTAGCGCCGCCCGTGTACACTACCTTAAAGACTATATTTAGAAGTTCTGAACTATTTTGCTTATGGCATGATAGATTAGGCCACCCGGGTATTAGAATGATGAGAAATATAATTAACAACTCAAATGGGCATGGGGTGAATGTTAAAAATTTCCCGAATAATGATGATTTCGTGTGCTCGGCATGCGCGACGGGGAAATTAATCATTCGACCATCACCATTGAAAGTGAGGGATGAAATCCCTGCGTTTTTGAAACGCATCCAAGGGGATATATGTGGTCCGATTCAGCCCCTTTCGGGGCCCTTTCGATACTTCATGGTGCTCATAGATGCTTCGTCTAAATGGTCCTGTCTTAACTTGTTGTCTACACGGAACCATGCCTTTGCCAAGTTGATGTCGCAAATCATACAAATGAGGAATAATTTCCCGGATCATCGTATAAAGTCTATTCGAATGGACAACGCTGGAAAATTTTCTTCAAAAGCGTTCGATGATTATTGTATGGCACTTGACATTAAGGTTGAGCACTCTGTACTGCATGTCCACACGCAAAATGGACTAGCAGAGGTATTGATTAAGCGGATTAAATTCATTGCCAGACCACTCCTTCGGGGTTGTAATTTACCAACCATGTGTTGGGGGCATGCAGTGTTGCACGCCGCAAATCTCATCCACTATAGACCCACGGCCTACAACGTCCATTCACATGTCCAACTAGCGCAAGGGTCGGCACCGAAAATTTCCCACCTTCGTAGGTTCGGTTGCCACGTATATGTACTGATACCACCCCCTCAGCGATCAGCAATGGGACCGTTCCATAAGTCGGGGATATACGTTGGTTATGAGACTGTGTCCATAATCAGGTATCTGGACCCCATGACAGGAGACTGTCATACGGCCCGCTTTGCTGACTGCATTTTTGACGAGGATCTCTTCCCGACTTTAGGGGGAGGAAATCGACCTCTTGATGAGAAAAGTCGAGAATTGACGTGGCAAGCCACGGGGATCCACGCAAATGACCCACGCACAAGTGAGACACATAGATAATAGATTTGCATGCTTTAGCGAATCAACTGCATCATCACTTTAGTGACTTGAGAAGTGTGACAAAATCACATGTGCCTGCGCGCAATGTACCGGAAAGGGTAGAGATACCCAAGGATCCTGTGGGTCTACCTGTTCGAGTCCAAAGGCCTAAAAGGACGAGAAATCTGGTTCCTCAAATCCCAAGTACTCAGGGACACCCGGCGAAAAAGGACAAGGGTGATTTATCACACTTGGTTACTAAAAAGCCCCGAGAGAGTGAGGGGAGCCAATTGAGACCTGGCACAAGTACGGAATCTCTGGCGCAAGGAATTCTGGTCTTTAACCTTCCAACAGTGAAAGCACCCAGCGGAGATGTGAGCTCACACATCGGCGCGGAAAAACTAAAGGACCTCGCTCCAAGAATGGGAAATCTTGTGGAGACAGAGGATGCGCATGATGTGCCTGTGCCTTCAAAGTAGTGATTACTTTCAAGCACTTGGCAGCAATTAACATATCATCAACATATAACAGCAAGTATATAGGTAATCCATCAATAAATTTAATGTAGACACAACTGTCGTACTGAGATCTACTAAAGCCACGTGAGATCATAAATGAATCAAACCTTTTATACCACTGTCTAGGAGATTGCTTCAAAACATAAAGGACTTCTTCAATTTACACACAAACTCATCTTTACCAGGAACTATGAACCCTTCAGGTTGGTCCATGTATATTTCCTCCTCAAGCTCTCCATGCAAAAATGCAGTCTTCACATCTAACTGCTCAATCTCAAGATCATGCATAGCAACAATACCAAAGAAAGTACGGATGGAACTATGCTTTACCACTAGAGATAACACATCATTGTAATCAATACCTGGTATTTGACTGAAACCTTTTGCCACTAACCATGCCTTAAACCTCATAGGCTCATTAGGAGACAGACCCTCCTTTCTCTTGAAAATCCATTTGCAGCGAACGGCCTTCTTCTGTTTAGGTAAGGGCACAACATCCCATGTGCCATTTTTCTCAAGAGATTGCATCTCCTCTTGCATGGCAGACAACCACTTCACACGGTCGCCGGAAACCAAAGCATCATTATATGTG
Organism: Brachypodium distachyon; assembly: GCF_000005505.3. Lineage (NCBI taxonomy): Eukaryota > Viridiplantae > Streptophyta > Magnoliopsida > Poales > Poaceae > Brachypodium > Brachypodium distachyon. The sequence goes on from NC_016135.3 coordinate 4,932,805, forward strand.
GCCGGTTCACTCTCATGAACCATAGACAAGAAAATTGCACTTAACAGCTCTAGGCTCTAGCTTTCCATTATTAACGTGAGTATAAGCGGTGCAACCAAAAACTCTCAACTGTGAATAATCAGCAGGTTTACCAGACCATACCTCAATGGGAGTTTTCTTGTCAAGTGGATTAGAAGGTGACCTGTTTATGACGTAGCATGCGGTGGAAGCTGCCTCGGCCCAAAAACGCCTACCCAAACCTGCATTGGACAACATGCAACGGGCCCTCGATATGATGGTTCTGTTCATGCGCTCAGCCACGCCATTTTGCTGTGGAGTACGGGCAACCGTGTAGTGCCTAACCACACCATCATTGCTGCAAAACTCCTTAAATTCATTAGAAATAAATTCACCACCATTATCAGTACGCAAAATTTTCACCTTCCTTTCAGTTTGCTTTTCTACCATAGTTTTCCACTTCTTGAATGCACCAAAAACATCAGATTTATGTTTCAGAAAATAAGGCCAAACTTTTCTTGAGTAATCATCAATAATGGTAAGCATGTAATTAGCACCACCAATAGAAGTCTTACGGGAGGGTCCCCAAACATCAGCATGCACATAATCTAATATGCCTTTGGTGGTATGAATGGAAAAAAAATGAACTTAACCCTTTTGTGCTTACCATAAACGCAGTGCTCACAAAACTCAAGCTTACTCAAGTTGCAGCCATCGATGAGCTCTCTCTTGACCAACTCAGCCATCCCATGTTCACTCATATGCCCAAGACGCCCATGCCACAGATTCGTTTTTGCACAGTCATCAGAATCATTAGGTGTAACGGCAGCAGCAAAACCAGGCAAAGTGCTACCTCTAAGAACATATAATTTGGCAGAATTCATATCACCTATCATATGAATGAGAGAACCTCTAGATACCTTCAGAAGTCTACGCCCACCGGCGTACTTGTACCCGTCACAGTCCATGGTACTCAGCGAGATCAAATTTCTTGCCATGCTTGGTATGTGCTTCACCTCTTTCAACGTGCGTGTCATGCCATCATGGGTCTTGATCTGAACGGACCCAACACCAACAATATGACAAGGATTATCATTGCCCACACGCACAAAATCTCCAGTCTGCACAGACTCATAAGAACTGAACCAATACTTGTTACAACAAATATGAAAGGAACATGCTGTATCAAGAATCCATTCATCATCACGGGAAGCACAAGCAGCAAGAACAACAAGGCATTCACCCTCAGAGCTGTCGGTAGAAACGACAACGTCCTTACCGTTACCATCGGACTTGTCTTTCGGTTTGTAGGTACTGTTCCTTTTCTCCTTGTTCTGCAGTTTATAACAATCCTCAATAACATGATTATTTTTCTTACAATACCTGCAGAACTTATCTTTTCCTCGGGACTTTGAACGAGCTTTTCCGTCCCGGCTCTTATCTCGGTTGCCATAGTTGTTGTTCCTCTGCTCGGTCCTGCCACAAACCTGCAGAGCTTCTGCCTTTGACAACCACCCATCGGTCTGCACCATAAACTTCATCTTTTCTTTCAGTCTAAGTGCTTCTAAAACGTCATTAAGGGTTAGAGAGTCATGGCTATAAAGAATTGAATCGCGGAAATTTGTATAGGAACTAGGCAACGAGCATAAGAGTAAGATGGCTAGATCCTCATCATCATACTTAACCTCCAAAGCTTGCAAGTCAGAAACTATCTCTCGAAAAACAGTTATATGAGATATTACCGATCCACCTTCTTGCAGCTTATGGGTGAACAACTTCATCTTTACATGCATCTTACTGGTAAAATCTTTGTCATGCAGATCGATTCCAGTTTCAGCCATAGGGCTGCTGCGGATTTCTCCTCCAATACTTCCTGCAAAATATTATTGGACAGATGAAGTTGAATCAAAGACAAAGCCTTACGATATTTGTGTTTCTCTTCGGCAGTCCACTCCTTTTCATCCTTCTTGCCGAAGGAATCAAGCGCTTCATCCAGATCTGAAGTTTGGGCGAGAATCGCCTGCATCTTCACTTGCCACAACGAGAATCGTGTGGTATAGTCCAGCTGCGGTAGATCGATCTTCAAGGTAGACATGTCGCAAACCCTAGGCGGAACCTGGGGCTCTGATCCCACTTGTTATGAACGCAACAAGCAAGAACGAAGAACGAAGAAGAAATCACAGCACAAGGACACACGGATTTAACGTGGAAAACTCTCTCAAACAATGAGAGGGAAAAACCACGGGCGCCAACCAGCAAAAATTCACTATATGGGAGTGTTTACAACGGCAGGGAGATTTCACGAACTCAACTCGTCCCAAAACGGCGGCATACAAGGGGCATATATAGCAGGAGCATTAGGGAAACTCATATCCGTAACGGTCACACCGGAAGTTCCGGTTGGAGGCCGGAAGTTCCGCATATTCTTGAATATCCGAAAGTTCCGCAGCAAGTTACGCAATTTCTCAAAAAGTAACAGAGCGAATCCGGAGGTTCGGCCGAAAGTTGGGCCAGAAGTTCCGGTGCCTGGAATGGCCGGAAGTTCGGCCGGAACTTCCGGGAACTTCCGGCCACTGGGATTTGGATCACAAGCCAACACTTTCTACCTTGTGGGACGGAAGCCATCTCTGCAGCATTCTTCTGCTGCATCCTCTTCCAAATCCATAGCCAAACTCCTACAATGGACAATTTGTAAAAACCTGAACATATGCTTAAACCTTGAGATATTTAAATATCATATGTAAATGCATATTACCTTCTTGTCACCGGCCTAGAACTTTTGAACCAGATGCGTGTAAGAGAATTACAATGAGCTCAACAACAGAGACAAAATAATTTTCCCACGGTAAAATTTGATCTAGACAAACTACCATGGCAACTTCAACCTGAACCTTGTCGCAAACTGACGTCCGTATCATTAACTGAAACTTGTTCCAGACTGAAGTCTGAACAAGCATTGCATTCTTAATAATTTTAACATACTCCCTCCGTCCAACAAAAGATGTCTCAAGTTTGTCAGAATTTGGATGTATTTAGACGTGACTTAGTGTATAGATCTATTCAAATTTAATAAAAGTTGAGACATCTTTTGTTGACGGAGGAAATAGTAAAAATCAGTGGAAGTCCAAACAATCGGGTGGAATCATGGGCAGTAGCGCACAAGTTGGCATGTAGGATCATTAATCATGAGAGGATCATGCAAAAAAATTGAACATTCTTCTGCAATATTTATCACATCGAACAGCTCGTCAGCCTAGATCCAGATGGTACAAGCGAGCTCCAGCAAGTCGACACCCGATCCTGCAATTTTACAATTCTTGTGTGTGAGAAAGGACATGCAAATATTTATACGCCTAATGCTTTGAGTGAGGATCCCTTTCCTAAAGCATCTAAACAAACCACAGATCGTTCGAGCAATAGTGCTGAAGACTAGGTTATTAGCTACTACGCTGCAGTTTCCCAGAACAAAAACAGAAATTAAGATCGTTCTGCTATTAGTGCAGACTTCAGATGAAAGTATGGTGGAATCTTAAGGAGAAGTATGTACATCTATTGATAATAGTCTTCGATGTAGGCTTAAATTTTATGAAATTCGAAGTAACTGACATGGTGATCCCTAAAGTTTGCTGAAAATTGGAAAATTTCTTGTTTTCTTTTTCTTCTTCGAGAAAACGCAAAAGCTTTGCGTCTCGATGCATTGATAGAAAGAAGTTTATGTACAAGACCACAGAGGGCCACACCCGAAATACAACACGACGCGCCTTACTAGAAACTGCCGGCAGGATCGCTCCGAGTCCTACGGCGCCCGCACTTGCCCCACACCTAGCATCAGACTTGACCAGGTCAAGGAGGGAGCCGAGGTTGGGGTTGCATTATCGAAGACAGAGGCGTTGCGATGCTTCCAGATAGACCACGCCGTGAGCATAATCAGAGAGGTCGTGCCCTTTCGTGCGGTGGGAGGGGAAGAGTGGATGGACCCCTGCCACCAAGCCGCAAAAGAGACGCCGACGATCGGTGGGGCGCAAGTGGATCGGATCCACGAAAGCACCTCATGCCAAAGAGAGCGGGAGAAAGGGCAATCAACAAGAAGGTGGTTCATGGTCTCCAAGGTCTGATCACAGAGCAAGCAGCGTGGCGCGTGTGATAGACCATGGCGCGCCCGTCTCTTGGCAATGCAGCAACGGTCCTCACATGCCAACCAAACGAAGAATTTCACCCGAGGAGGAGCCCAAGACTTCTAGTTCAGCTTCCAGGTTTCGGAGGTAATCCCACCATGGAATAGGGTCCGATAGCACGAATGGAAGAGTACTGGCCATCGGTCGTCCATCTCCAGAAAAGGACACCAGCCGAGTCCGAGAGGCGAACGGCACAAGTCCTCCTCCAAATCTGAATGTATTGCCAAAGAGCCAACGGTCCAAGAGACCCCTGAATATCACGGATCCAACGCCTATCCGTGAGGGCTTCACACACCGTGCAGGACTTCCGAAGGCGTCTCTGAATGAGATGGTGAAGGTCCGGAGCCAACTCAGAGATGGCTTGGCCATCCAGCCACCGGTCCTCCCAGAACAAGGCGGTGGTACCATTGCCAACAACCATTTTGGTAGAGGCAAAGAAGATGCCTCGCTCCAAGGGAGAGAACTGGATGTTGAGTCCTTGCCAAGGCCGAAGAGGATCAGATCTCATGCGCCAGATCCAACGAGTACTTAGACTCACAGCCACCCGCTAGATCCAACGAGTACTTAGACTCACAGCCACCCGGGCAAGGTCTGGGATACCCAGCCCACCAAAACACAACGGCCGACAACACTTAGCCCAGTTGACATGGCAGTTCCCAGCCCTAGCCTCCGCCCGCCCCGACCAGAGGAAACTCCGAAGGATCTTCTCGACCTTCTTCTGCAGCTTACGATACAGCCCCAAAACCGTCAACTGGTGAAGGGGGATGGCCGTCAGGACCGACTTAATCAGAGTCTGGTGTCCCGCCTTAGACATCATTCTGGCCTTCCAAGAAGGGAGACGGTCAGCAATCTTATCGACCAAGGGGTCAAAAGCCTCCGGAGACGGCTTCCAGAGCGCCAAAGGTATCCTGAGGTATCGAACCGGAAAGGGGGCAAGCTGGCAGCCCATCGTAGCGGCCGCCTCCGCGGCTTCCTCATCGGAACAACCAATCGGGGATAACGAGCATTTTGGAAAATTGACGCGCAGGCCCAAAGCTTGCCCGAAGAGATCCAGGATGCGGCGGACCGCCAACAACTCCAGGCGATCAGAGTGACAGAAAATGATCACATCGTCATCATAGAGGGACACCGCAGTGGATAAATGGCGAGGGGTGAGCAGTCTGAGGATCCCCATCTCTAAAGCCTTCGAGAGGAGACGGTTGAGTGTGTCGATCACCAACACGAACAACATGGGTCACAACGGGTCTCCTTGTCACAAGCCCTTAGATGCCAAATCGGAGGCCCCGGTTCCCCATTCAGCAGGATCCGAGTGCTAGTAGTGGACAAGAGGATGGTTATCCACTCACGGTATCTAGCCCCAAACCCCGCATGCCGCAACACATCAACAAGGAGGGCCCACGAGACGGAGTCGAAAGCCTGGGCAATGTCCAACTTTAGCATGATGCGAGGTTCCCCAAGGCGGTTAAGGTACCGGGCCGTCTGCTGGACCAACATGAAGCTATCATGGATGCGCCGCTTCCTAATGAAGGCACACTGGTTTTCTCCCACCAGAGAACACAGCCTCGGGGCCAGCCGAGAGGCTCGAACCTTGGCAACCAACTTGGCGAAGAAATGTATCAGACTAATAGGTTGATACTCCTTCAAGGTTGCAGCCTCCGGCTTCTTAGGAATCAGCACCAGCAATGCCTGGTTCAATCCTTGGAAACCGTGCCCAGACAACGAGTGCAACTTGTCGAAGGCAGCCATCACATCAGACTTCACCGTGGACCAGCAAGCCTGGAAAAACTCGCCCGTAAAGCCATTAGGCCCCGGCGCCTTGCCAGATGGCATGAGTCTTACCACATCCCAAACCTCCTCCTTAGTGAAGGCGGTATCCAGGTCAGACAGGTCGGTCCGTCTGGAATCCAGGAACTCTAGGTTGAGAGAGAACTGACGATCCTCTGATTCCCCCAACCTTGAGGACAAATGGTCAAAAGCCGCCTCAGCCATGTCCGCATGCTCAGAAATGACCGTTATGAATCAGATTCCACTGCTTCCTAAAGGAAGCAACTTGGTGGAAGAAAGCAGTGTTGGCCCGCTGCCGGGCAATGGTGCGCTCAAGCGAGGCCAGCCCCAAGTAGGTATGCTTCGGCCTAGAACGCAGCGCACGTTCCAGCGTCGAGAGCGGCCTAGCCTCCATGGCGACATCCAGCCGAAAGATGACTTCCCGAGCAACCAACAATTGGCGCTTCACACAACCAACATGCTTGTCACTCCAGCTCATTAAACGCTTTGCAGAGAGCTTCAGGCGGGCAACAAGCTGTCGAAAGGGGTCTGCCTCCCCCTCGTGGGCAGCCCAAGCGTCAACCACAACCTCGGAAAAGCCCTCGATCCTAACCCAAAATTTCTCAAATTGGAATCGCCTACCACCGGCTGGACATGGCGAGCAGTCCTAGAGAAGTGGGCAATGATTAGAGATCACCATAAAAAGGCAGAGCAACGAACAACTAGGATGTGATTCTTCCCAATCCACCGTGCAGAAAACCTGGTCAAGCCGCACAAGAGTGGGAGCCTCCTGCTCGTTAGACCACGTGTAGTGGCAACCATGTAAGTAGATCTCCTTCAGCTCACAATCCTTTAGGAAGCGTCAGAAAGTCCCATCATGCGGCGATGAAGATTACCATTGTTTTTGTCCTCGGCGCGATAGATGAGATTGAAATCGCTGCAAACCACCCAAGGGCCCGGGTGAAGATCACGCACCTCCCGAAGATCAACAAGGAACGCGATCTTGTCCACATCTGCCTGAGGGTCGTACACGCAGGTCAACCACCAGGGTGGGCCCTGCGACGGGGTGACCTGAGCCGTAAGGCAGTGTTCCGCGAGGTGGGGGGCACCCACGTGACTATTCCAACCAACAAAAATCCCACACCTAGTGCCAACAGCCGGCAAGCAGAAATAAACATCAAAATCCGCTCCCAAGGTCTCCAAAACCAAATTAGAGGTTACAAGAGAGAGTTTGGTTTCATGCAAACAAACAATTGACACACCCGAAGAGCAAACAATACTCCTGACGCCCGAACGACGCGCCCTACAGATCAGGCCGCGGACGTCCCACACCAAAAGTCCAAAATGGCAGCCACCATGTCTTCCTCCAAGGGGACCTCGAACAGTCTGCGATACGCACCGATGGCCTCCGTGGAAGGAACCTCATCTTCTTTTACCACGCCAAGCTTGCGCAACAGCACCCGATGGGCACGCTGCTCAGAGTTCAGCCCCGATGCCTGTCCAGCAAGCCAGGAGCTCCGTCGAGGAAGGAGATCCGGAGCCAGTTGGCGGCGACGTGCCGGGGGCTTTTCGAGCACATCATCCGTGCGCGACTTGGCCGCAGCGAGGAACTCACCCAAGTTGCGAGGTCGCGGCGCATCGATCAGAGCGCGCGCAGAGGAGGTGCGTGTGCGTCCGTAATGGATTGGAGGAGAGGCAAACCGGGAGCCAACAGATCGTGGATCCTCAACCGAAGCAGGGGAGGAACGAGAACGACCAGGACGCGATCCCCCGGATCGCTGTGGCGTGGGCGACAACGATCGTGCCCGAGGGGAATCCGACCGGTGTGGCGCAGGCGTCCCGAGCGCACAAGGCCTGGGGGAAGGTGGGGGCGCAGCGTGGGCTGTCCCGACCTGGGCCAGGACCTCGCAGCCCAGATCAGCAACGGGGCTATCACCAAGCCCAGGAGCGGCCTCTCTAGAGGAGGCCACGTTTGGCCCATCCTCCAGGTAGATCCGGTCATCTCCCAGTAGCGCAGGAGAGGGCGGGTCCACGGGCTTATCACCAAGCCCAGAAGGAGAGGCCAACGTGGTTGGGATCCCCAGATCGGGTGGGCCACCAAAACGCAGCAACAGAGACTGCATCGTCGGGGAGGGGCTGGAGCACGCGGCAGACAGAGGCATCTTCGTCGGGGCCCAGCGATCCGCGTCCAACCTGGAGTCCAAAACAGATCCTGAACGATCGTCAGCACGCTCGTCGTATCCGGAACGGCTAGAACCTGGTCACGGGATGGACCAGCAACGTGGGTTCCAGCCAGATCCTCACCAACCACATCCGAAACAGCCAGGCGGGCCCGGACCTTCCTCCCACCACGCTTCCTTCTTTTGCTTTTACACTTTTGTGCTGGCACCTGGGACAGGGAAAGCTACAGCCGCTGACCGAGCTGGAGAGAGCGCGACTCGGAAGAACCACCGGAGCCAGTGCCGGCCGGCGAGCCACGGACGCCGGAGCCCGGGCCCGATGAGACCGAGTCGGGGAGCCCGGAATTGTACTCGTAGCGCCGGGTGGTAGGCCACCCAGGAGTAGGTCCCGAGCCACCGGCGTCGATCGGAGCGTCAGCCACGCCGGAGGACACGGGAGGGCGGTGGTAGTCCACGGTGTGCGTGACGTGAAGCAACATCGGAAACACCCTCGTCTTCACGTTAGGCGGAACGACCAGCTCGGTCCTCCGGCGGCGGGGCCTTGTCCGGCCTAACGAGGTGGAAGTCGATGGCACAAGGAATGGACGAGGGATCTGAGCACCAATCCGTCATCGGGAAAATGGCCATATCGGCAGGGGATCGTGTCACCGGAGCGAGGCGCTCGACCCACCCGGACGGGGATAAGATAGTCTCAGCCGCCGCCAGCGACCACTCATTCGCCGGGAGCCCCTCGATTTCAATGTCAACATGAACACCAAGGCCACCGGCGGTGGAGTGGGCGCGGCGGGACCAAGGCGTGAGCAACAGACGAAAGAAAGGCATCTGGATGTGCTCATCCAACAGGACCCGGTTCCGAGTGGCACGATCGGCGAAGAAGATTTCTTGTTTTCTGAGTGCAGGATTGAGTATCTGCATAGTTTTGTTACAATGAATCCACCATCGAAATAAAATGAAATAGCAGGAGCACTCTGAAGTGATTTCTAAAGATCACAGCTAAATAGTATTATGGTTAATTTTCCTTTCTCTTCCCTCTACGTTTATGAGGTGAGCTGCATTTCTTGTGGAAAATAGTGCATTGTGCAGTGGATAATTTCTCTTACAATTTTATCTTGCATAACTTACTATATTTTTGTGTAATTTGATAGTGCCATCATCTAATGGTACATGTGCTGTTTTCCAGAAATTTTTGCTATTAAAGAAGAAGAGGCAGAAGGCAGAGTACAACGCACGCCGTAGTGGCAAAACAACGCCACGAAGTGGCAACCAAAAAGAAAGGACTACGTGCTAACAATCCACCTACTCGTCACATGGGCCGGAATGAAAGTCCCACTCCTAAAGAGTGTCGTCTGAATCCAGCGACTCAGTTCCTCTCTAACCCTCTAGAAGATCCGCATCGCCGAAGGAACCGCTCCATTGAAAACCACGTCATTCTGATGGCCCCAAATGTTCTAGAAGACCAAAGCAACCATCGTCAAGGCGTCTTTTCGTTCACTCTGTGAGCAGGGAAGGGAGGACCACCATCCACACAGGTCGGCCTCAGCATTTGGACACCAATCTCCGTGACCCACCAGAGTGAGCACCTTCAGCAAAACCTGCCTCGAGACCACGCAGCCCACCAGCAAATGATAAATACTTTCCCTATCTTGGTCGCAAAGAGGACACCTGTCAGGCCGCGGGAGGCCACGCTTCTCCGGCCGGTCCACCGTCCAACAACGGTTGCGAGCCGCAAGCCACACGAAGAAGTGGCACCGCCCAGGCACCCGAGAGCCCCAACCACTGACACCATTGGATCTCGCATCCTGCCAGCAAAGAGATTCGCATAGGCTGACTTGGCAGAATACCTCCCATCGGTGGACCAATTCCAGGTCAGAGTCGGGCACCTCATCCACAAGATAGACATCGCGGATCCAATCCCAAAGCACAGGGAATTTATCGATCGCCTCAGCCGACAAGTTGGGCCCCACATCCAACAACCACGCGCCTTGCAGCGCGTCCCTGATCGTGCGCTCGCGCACCACCTTGGGGCGGATGCTCACCGCAGCGCCGGGAACGCCTCGCGGAAGCACACACCCCTCAACCACCTATCGGACCAAAAGAAGGTGCCCGATCCATCACCCACTCTGGAAGATGTGGCCGCCATGAAAATCTCCTCATCTTCCCTAGGGGCATCGAAGGAGAAGCCCCTCCAAGGTCTAGAGTCATCCGTTCGCTCCAGCCACCTCCATCGAACACGCAAGGCCAGGTTGAGCAGGTGGAGATTGGGGATGCCAAGCCCACCGAAGGGCTTCGGGGAGCAGATCGACTTCCAAGCCACCATGCAATGTCCGCCCTTCGCTTCCTTCTGTCCTCTCCAGAGAAAGCCACGACAGACCTTGTCCACGCCTTTCAAGATCTTAGCCGGCAAAACAAGCGACATCATAGAATAGACCAGATAGCAGTCAAGGACGACTTGATGAGCACAAGCCGGCCACCCTTGGAAAGGAGGGGGGGGGGGGGCCTTCCACGACGCCAGCCGGCCTTCGATCTTGTCCACCAGCGGCTTGATCTGACCAGCCGTCTACTTCCGCAACCCAAGAGGGAGACCCAAATAGGCACAAGGAAAGGCACGAATCTCGCACTGCAGAATATTGCCAATCATCAGACGTTGCTCCTCGGAGCAACGAATAAAATGAGCAGAACTCTTGGCGAAGTTTGTGCAGAGACCGGAGGCAGCACCAAAATCTGAGAGGATCACGGAAACGCCCACCACATCCTTCCAAGTCAGCCGGAGGAAGGTAACCACATCATCGGCGAAGATGGACATGCGGTGAGAAAACCCCCGCGTAGCGAGCCGAGACAGAAGCCTGACCTCCGTTGCCTTCTCGATCATGCAGTGGAGCACGTCCATCACAAGGATGAAAAGCATCGGAGAAAGGGGGTCTCCTTGCCGAAGGCCTCTCTTATGCTTAATGGGAGCCCCAGGAATACCATCGAGAAGGACTCTCGTAGAAGCAGAAGAAAGGAGCCCACAGATCCACGCCCTAAAACGGGGGCCGAAGTCACGATGCACCAAGGTCTCCAACAGGAAGGCCCAATCCACCGTATCAAAAGCCTTCGTGATATCAAGCTTGAGGAGGATCACGTCAATCCTTGCCCGGTGGAGCTTCCTCGCCATGCACTGCACCGACATGAAGTTGTCGTGGAGGCATCTACCTTTGACGAAGGAACTCTGGTGAGGGCCCACCAGAAGCGCCAGAGAGGGCGCCACCCGCGTCGCGAGGACTTTTGCGAACAGCTTGGCCACATTGTGGATGAGGCTAACCGGCCGAAAGTCATGCACCTCCCTCGCATCCTGCTTCTTAGGCAGTAAGGTGATAAGGGCCGAGTGTGTTTGGGCAAAGTCCACAAAATAACGGTGTCTCCCGGCCAATTTTCCCTTGAAGGTTACATGATTAACAACTTAACAAAACAATGAAACGAAAGATAAAGGTCATGAGCTCACCAGAGAAGCAGCGGCGCGCTGTGAGGGAGGCGAGGTCAGTGGCGCGGGCTGGGTAGAGGGTGGCGGCAACGCGCAGGAGGAGAACGAGGACGGCACGCGGGAGGAGAGCGATCTGCGGGCGCTCGAGCTTCAGCAGCAGCAGCATCTCGGGCCGGCGAGAAGCAGCAGCAGTAAGCAGCTCGGACCGGCGGGAAGTAGCACCAGCAGCTCTGATCTGAGGTTCACCGCCAAGATTAGATTTTTAGCCACGTGAGCTTGGGATGCGGAGGGTGAGGCAGAGAGGTGGGCATGGCGAGGGAGGAGCGCGCAGCAGAGCCTGGCAGCCTTGGGAGGAGCGCCGGACCCCGGTGGCGGGACGACCACGGGCTCCAGGTGGCCCCAGTACCAGGCGTCCTTGCCCTTGACTGCCTTGGCACACACTTGCATCAGCACCTCGTACCGCTTCCTCGCCACGGCCTCTTCCGCCCCCAGTACTGCCCCCGCCCAAGCGCAGAGGAGATCCAAGCGTCGCGGCGCTCTTGCCGGACGCGAGGAAGACACGTGCGCGGCGTCTGCTCGGGGTGCCCGCGGGGTCCAGGAGAGGTGGAAAGGCTTCGCGGAGGTGTGGCAGAGCTCTAGCCGTGCGTCGCAGCAGGGGCTGTCCGGAGGGAGAGCTAGAGAGCTCGCCGGAGCTCATGGCTCGGGGTAGGGAAGAAAACAGAGGGAAAAGAGCTTCGGGGAAGGAGAGCACGAAGAGAATGGGGGATGAGAGGAGCTGACGGACGGCGCTAACGTCTGCGCCGGCTCATCAACCTGACGTGTGTGCCCAAGCGGCCAGAAACGAGATTATGCACCCCAAACGACATGACCAGTGGTATGTGCAAAAATTTCATCGAATCGCGGTGGTTCTACGCATAAATTAGCAAAATCGGTGGTTTCTCTAACAAGTCACCGAAATGTGATGGTTCTGTGCAATTTACTCAGCGGAGTATAGATGGCCAACGGGCCGTGCTTTGGCGTGAAGCACGAAAGCCCCGCGGGCTTGGCCGGCACAGAGTTAATCGGGCCGGCCGGCTCGTGGCACGGCCTGTGCTGCGCCTGGGCTTCACCCTCAGGCCCCGGGCTACGAGGGGCGAGGGGGGTTGATGAGATCCTGTCTACATGTACTGATAATTCCATTAAGGCTGTGATGGTACCAGCTCGTCGGCGCATTATCACTCATGTCGACCTGAATGCAAGGTTGGTTCAAGGCACGAGCGACACTTCAGTTTTAAAAGGTTTGGCTGAAGTACAAATTATTCCAGAGGATGAGATGAAGCCTACTTTTAGGACTCCATGCAGGCATAGTATAGTGGGCCAAATTGCCATTAAAATCTAAATACCAATCATGTTTGTGTTACTATACAAGTATGCCGTCTAGTAGTTGTTTCTAGTCCTGAATAGTTTTCTATTTCTGCTCTTTCTATCTATAGGTATGGTGTTTTTTTTAAATGAAGCGTCAAGGTTTCTCTTTAGGAAAAAAGCATACCTGGTTTATTAGTAGTTTTGGTTTAGTCCGTGTTGGTGTGGAACCGTGTTACAGAGTCCAGGTAAGAATGCCTGCGTGTATTATAAATAGGCCAGTCGGCCATGTAATAGGGCAGGCTCGTTTTTATTATGATAACCCAGAAAATCGCCAGGATGTTGCGGCGGCCAAGAGTCCTGTTATTATCTGTTGAGAATCCCATTGTGGGTTTTGTTGCCGTGCGCATGGATTGGAGATGATCTTCTCCAGTCGCTGAGTGATCCTCTTTGGATTGTCCAGGTGATACCCACGGCTGCTGGGGTATGTTTGCCTGTTGTTTTGATTAGGTTTGCATCTAGTAAACCTAATTCCCCTATTTTCTTGATTGCTCGTGTATCTTGGAAATTACTGCCGCTGCTATTTCACGTGAGATTAGGGCTGGGAGCTAGCCAAGAGATTGCTTATTCTATTTGGTTTGTTGTTTGCATGGGAGAGCTGGCTATTGAGAAACTGGAAATATAATTGCCGACTGATTATTTGTATTGTGAAGATTCGGCCAAATTCTCAGGGCGTCGATTTCAGTCATACGCCGTATCATCTTGGTATTCAGAGCAAGGTTGTTCTTAGTGCAGATTTTTTTCTCTCTCGGCTATTGCTACTTGATCAGGTTCTTTGTCGAGATGTCGCAGCTTGGGGATTCTGATCTAGATGGAGAGGAAATTCCTTTGAGTCCAGAACTATCTGAAGATGTGCGTATTCACCTTATGGTGATCAAAGGCGCCAATAAAATGCTTCGTACAAAGGTTGAGGATTTGTCTGCGAGTATTGCAGGTGTCGAGGACAGGCTTAATGTGCGTTTGACGACTGGTGATCGCCAACGGCACGATGGTTTGCGAGTGGTGACAGAGAGCCTTAATCGGTTGACCGCGGTTGTTCAGCGTCTAGAGGCCAGGGATGCGAGACTCCGGCAGTCCCGGCCACCGTCGCACAGCCAAGGCCATCCGATGGTGATGTTTCTGACCTGCCTGATGCTCGTGGAGGCTATCAGCGCCGACCGTGATGAGGTGGTGAAGCTAGTAGGGAGGACGATGGTCTTAGTCGCATAAAGTTAACCATACCGGAGTTCTCGGGACGTTCTGATCCGGAGAAGTACTTGGAGTGGGAGATGCGCGTGAATCAGATTTTTTATGGCCACAATTATTCTGAAGAGAAGAAGGTCCGTGTTGCATCCATGGAATTTACTGAGTATGCTCTTGTGTGGTGGGATAATAAGAACCGTGCAGGAGAGAGGCCCGCAACATGGGTTGACATGAAGCATGTCATGAGGGAGGTATTTGTGCCTGCTTGCTACACTCGACAACTTCATAGCAAGCTGCATCGTCTTGTGCAAGGTACAAAAACAGTTGATGAATATTACGTGAGTCCCCGAGGCGACCATGGTTGAGGGGCTGGAAGAAAAAGTCCGCGACCGTGTTGATTTGATGCAGTATAATGATATTCACGAGTTACTTCATCAAGCAGAACGTGCTGAACGTTGGGTCTTGGAGAAGCAATCTGCGGAGATTCGTCCAAGTTACAGCGGTGCAAGACGTAGTTCTTCTCATGCTGACGATGGT